>NC_056731.1:15554562-15646661 GCF_019279795.1 Protopterus annectens
CCATTCTAAAGCAAGATAAAGACTCCAAATTTGTTTCATCATATCATCCTATTTCCCTATTAAATATAGATTATAAAATATTTACGTCTATTTTAGCAAACAGATTAAATCAAATGATGCCGACTTTAATAAACAACGATCAAACAGGTTTTATACTGAACAGAAAAGTTCAGGATAATACTATTAGACTTTTAACTTTAATAGATTTTGCAAATAAAAAAAAAAAAGAATCATCACTCATCAGTCTAGATCTAGATAAAGCATTTGATTCTGTTAACTGGACATATTTATGGTATTAAAAGAATATAATTTTTCCTCAAATCTTAAACTTGTTAAAAAAATTATATGAAGGTTCTATAGCGTATATTAAAGTTGGTGCTTTTTTAATCTGGCCCACTTCAAATTCTAAAAGGCACTAGACAAGGTTGCCCTTTATCCCCACTACTATTTGCATTAGCAATAGAACCATTTGCTAATTTTATAAGAAGCAATATAAACATAAAAAGTTTTGATGTTAATGAGAACTATTTTTCCAAAATTTTACTCTTTGCAGATGATATCTTATTAACTATTGGAAATATTGATTCATCTATTGATCACATTATCAGATCATTAAAACTCTTTGAGGAAATCTCAAACCTTAGATTTAAACAAAACAAACAGTGGTATCTTTAGATGATAGAATACAATTAAAATCACCTGCCTTTAGAATTTGCTGTTATTATTTCCAAATATTTGTTTGCAGATTTAGCACCAATATCAGGTAGCCAATACATATTTGCTAAAGTAAAATATTTCTTATTCAATTCCAAGACTACTAGACACAACATACCATTTTTATCAGAGAAACTGTTAATTATTTTAGGCATTGGTAATGTATTTTTCCACAAAATCATGGTTCCTCTTCTCTTTGTTTGGAAATGAGATTCATCTAGAATACTATAACCTTTAAAAGCCATTTTTTTCTAGATCTTTCTGAATAATGTGCATTTCTTGCAAAAATATAATGTCAGCTTTATTAGATGCTAGGTATTTGAGTAACCTTCCTCTTTTAGTAGGGTTATTAAGACCATTTGCATTCAGAGACAGACATTTAAACCCAGAAATTGATTACTTTAAGCTTTTGATGGATAAATACTATTCTGGACTTAATTAACAAGTAATGTTCAGAGAAGATGAAAATATTACTATATACAAAACTAACCATGGAACATCTAGTTCCTGGATTGATGAAGAAGTCATCAATACCACCCTCTATTATCCTTAGTGCTCAAGACCATCGTTCTCTAATGCTACTACCTAATATTTTATTGAATCAACAAACTACAACCTATTAATTCTCCAGGATGAATAGGTATTACTATGTAGGAGATATTGTGGAAAAACATCAATTACCATGAATAATGTAATTTTCAACATTTTTAAGAACAGTGTCTTTAAATTTGTATCATGACATAGTATATCATATTCATTTATGTCTATTCTATACTAATACAGATCTTAATCTAGTATACTACATTAGATCAAAACCTACTTATCTAGGAATTCAGTAAAGAAGTTTATGTATAAAAATAAGAACATTTATCATGTAACAAAACATTCCTGTATGAACTTGTCTGTGAAATCACAACAGTGTTAATATTTACTATAGAATCAGCATATTAATATATAGCCTATAGGCTTATTTTCCTTTTATATAAGATATCAAATCACCAGTTTTTCCTTCCCCTAAAAAAAAAAAAAAAAAAAAAAAACATATTTGATTAACTTTAAATAGTTTCTTAAGGTATTAAAGATATTTAAAACAAAGATGTACTAATGATTTTTTTTTACATGAGAAGATAATATTTTAGTTGCACAAATATCTATGCAGGTATATAGATCTGTGTAATCATCAAAAACATTAGCTTTTCTTTCCAGAGATGTGAGTCTAAAGAAACTATGTAGTGTAGCTTGATTTTGATAAAAATATCATATAATGAAGTCACAGCTTTTAACCTTCAAGGACACTTCAGTTTTAGATGTTATAGTAATAATGTGTTCCCTTAAGTTGTCCTTTTTAACAAAATACATTAACACATTTTACCAATATTTTTTCAGTTAGAGTGGCAGTGGTTAACATGCAATATATCTTTTGTTAGAAAATGTAGTCTACAGACAGTAAAACATTCAATATTTTATGAATATTAGTGAAAATGTCAGATTGTAGTATGCACTTATGTAGCTGGAGGTGGATTAAGTAGATCACAATTTCACCATTCACTATAAATCCAATATAATGCAAACAATTAATTAGAAAAGCAGTTAAAAAGTAAAGGCTACCTTTGGAAATAACAACTGTCCTCATGTCCTGATGAAAGTAGTAACTATAAGTCAAGAGTAACCATCCCCACTTTGCACTGCCCCCCCTAACAGTCTTCTACTACTATCACTGACTGCCCCCCCTAACAGTCTTCTGCTACTATCACTGACTAGTGAGGCAAAAGCATCACTTCAGTAACAACTAAGATCATTCTCTAAGCAGAACTGTCTCCTTTTCTTTGGAACCAAAATTTTTCCTGCCCCAATATATTATTTCACCCTTTTATAACAGAATTTTTATTTATTGTAATGGTCTGTCTGCAGCTTTGGCTTCCCCAATCCAGCAGTATTGCCATCAACCAACAACTCATATAATCAATAAGATTGGGGATGAAGATATTAAGATGAAAGCACAGAAAATACATAGCTGCCCCAAAATCTACTTTAAAAATAATAAGAACACATTAACCCCCAATAGATAATGTATTTTAGTGACTTTATAACCATTGCATATGCCGCTTTCTGCTCTGCTAACCAAAAAGGATCAGATGACCTAGTCTATGTTTTCATTGTATCTGTTAGCTACAGTTTCCAACTAATGATCAAGTGTGAACTACTTTGTAAAACATGTCATCAGAAAACTTATTATGAAGAGAACAACATAGGCATCAACATTGGTTTAGTAAAAAGGACCTTTATATATGTCTATGTTTTTTATATATTTTTCTTTGTCGCTCTTGGTATGTGATAAAGCATTCAGTTGTTCTGTTTTCTTTTTCTTTTTTTTTTCATGTGAAGATTTCTGGTAACGTGAATATGTAACCAAAGTTCATATGACAAAAGAGACTTCAAGAGAGTACATGCATAAGTCTCTTGTATTACTGACCAAGAAGTCTCGAGGCAACAGCCTTCTTTTTCCTTTTTATTCCCTTCCTTCTCCTTTAACATTTGAATTTTGGCGGTTAAAAGCTCGCACTAGGGAATCTGCAACAAGCTATGATAACTGTTCACGAGATACTAGTGATGTGCATTTTGTGAGAGAAAAGAAAAACAGAATATGTTACTCAAAAAGCATGTATATGAAGTACAAAAAAAAAAAAAAACAACTTTGACCCATTTTATATAAATATAAAATTCTCTGTAACTATCAATTTTACTGGCCAATGTATCTGATATCAAGCATACAAACCCTCCTGTCCCTGCAACACACACTCCACCAGCTTTCATCAGAAAATACATCTCCTTTTCCCTCTCAGTCAGCAGATGGACCCACAAACCACATTTAGTAAAGACACAAACCTCTCGTGTATGAGAATGCATTTTTACATGTCATGACGGATTCTTAGAAAGAAAACAATCTTCTCTTATTATGATAAAGAACAATTTCCAATACCTTTTAAACTATTTAGTACAAGTCACATTAAGTTATATCCGTTAGCTCTAAAAGGACCCAAGCATAACATGACATTTAACAGTTGAGAAAGCCCGCTGATGCAAAAAGGGGCTACACTTTCATTTAATTGCACTGAGATGGGGAGCCTTCATTTCACTTATCAGAGCGATCCATATCATCATAATCTAATATACATACAGTATCCGGTATTAAGGGGGTTCTTGTTTTAACCAATATTTCTATGGTATTGCTACATTGCCCCTATGTAGTTGTCAACTAATAATACACTCTGTCAAGGGAGGATTTAGAATTTTAACATCTATGTTTAACATTCTAGCGTATTTGTATTAAAGGCTTTTAAACAGCAAATAAATTTAAAAATAAATAAATAAATAAGCATACTTAATAAATATTAAATGATTTTTACCTTAACATGTATGTTTTTCCCCAATGTAGGTGATTTGTAGCACGAAAATTTTGGGATTTGAAGGGATTGTGGAAGAGCTTCATTTGTGTTATTTACCCTTAAGCTTCTTGCTTGTTTTATCAATCGATAACATTTTTCCATTTGTTGCCTGCCTTTTTAAACTAGGTAATGAGATGTCCATATCTTCAGTGTTTTCCAAAATCTTATTCTTTTTCACATATTCAGAGGCATCATCAAGATTATTAAATATTTTTATTCCTTCAGATAGATGTATTTTAATTCTGGTAGGAAAAATGATTTGTGCTTTAATTTCAGCTTTCTTCAAATTTTTAATGAGAGGAATGCAGGCTTTTCTTTTAGTTGTTATAGTAGAGGTATAGTCATTGTCAAATCTTATGTTTCGACCATTAATTTGTATAGGATTACCTGCTCACGCTGTTCTCAGGATTAAGTCCTTGTCTTGAGATGATAAAAATTTTACAATAATGGATCTTGAAGCATTTGGATTTTTTGACGCAGACATATTTGACAATGACCTGTGAGCTCTCTCTATCCCAAAAGAGAGAGATTCAGGTAGGTTTAGTGTCTTAGGCAACCAGTCATTCAAGAACTGTATTGTGTTATTTCCTTCCATTTTTTCAGATATGCCGTATATTCTAATATTATTTCTTCGTGACCTTGATTCTAGGTCCTCCACTTTATCTGAAAGTGCGGTGTTTTGCTTTAGTAAGAAGTCAATCTGGCTATCATTTTCATGCTGTCTTCCGTCTATTTCATTAAGAGATTCTTCAATTTCTGTTATCTGGTCTGTGTGTCTTGTAATTATCTCCTTGAATTCTTCAGTCTGCTTTCTATTTTCTTTCTTCATGTTTTCCATGATTTTTTCTAAATTGTCCATTTTCATGGAAAGATCTTGAATACTGGATATTATTGTTTGCAATTCTTTCTTCATGGAAGTTTCCTGGAGAGAGGCTTTTGAATGACTCATTGCTGAGAGAGTCTGTTATATTCAGCTGCTATACTTCTGACAGGATGTAATTCACTTTCTATTCACCAAAATTGAAATATTTGCAGAAAAAAATAATCCACTGTATCTAAATATATAGGTGAAAGAAAACTTAGATGTTTTTAAAATAATATTATGAAAATTTCCTGTCAGAGAAATTTTTGTTAAGCAGAGCATCAAAAAAGTGCTGTTATCTCTCTGACATCTTGGCCACGACCCCTTTAGTGATATTTTGAAGTGAGGCAAGGAGCACTTTGTGGTTAGTTCAGCAGGAAGGGAGTTCCATTTTTTACCAGCAGTGTTAGAGAATAAGGAATCTCCGGTAGAGTTGTTAGCTTTGGTAGGTTGCACTAGCATTCTGCTGAAAGAGCGAAGGGATGCTAGGTTGCAATATGGGGTAATGATATTAGCTAGACTGGGGGTGAGGGAAGGTTGGTGGAGGATTTTATGAGTTACTATGAGTTGGTTATAATAGATCTGGTTAGGTAGCTCTAGTCAACCTATTTTTTGAAGATTGTGGCAGTGGTGAGTTCTGTATTCTGAGCCTGTAGCAAATCTTGCTATATTGTTGTAACATTTAGTGATTTTGTTGAGATTTGATTTGGATAAGTTAGTGAAGATGTGTGATGCATAGAGAAGGGATGACAGAAGATGTGCGCGAGCTATGGCTGTTCTGGCAGTTGGGGTTAGAAATTTCTTAATCCTATACATGGAGCCTATTTTTTTGTTTACTGTTTTTATAGTTTTGTCTATATGGGCATTTTAGTTTAGATTATTAGCAATGATTATACCTAGCAGTTTAGTAGTTGGTTCTGGAGAAATTATGGTGCCATTCTGAGAAGAGACTGAAAATGTTGGTGGTGTTATCTTATGGGTGGGGGAGAATAATAGAAGTTTGGTTTTGTTTGGGTTCAATAAGAGCTGATGATTATTAAGCCAGTTCTCTACTTTGTTGAAGGTTGTTTGGGATAGGGATTGTAATTCTGTAGGAGTTGTGGCAGACCAGATTAGCATGGAGTCGTCTGCGTACTGTATAGTAGTAGCATGAGGAATAGCTTTGGGTAGGTCGTTTATGAAAATAGAGAAAAGGAGGGGACCCAGAATAGAACCTTGGGGTACTCCTAGAGTGATAGGTAAAAGAGGAGATAGATGCTCTTTCCACAGGACTGCTTGCTGCTTAATGTGCAAGTAATGGTGGAACCATTTGATTGCAGGGTTTTCTATGGGCAGGGATTTGAGAGAGTCTAAGACTAGGTTGTGATTAACCATGTCAAATGCTTTTGACAAGTCAAAGAAGAGGGCAGAGGAAAGCAGGTTTTGATTGTGATTTTGGTTTATTTTGTGGGAGAATGTGAGAAGGGCAGTGGTAGTACTGTGGGCTGGTCTGAAACCGTGCTGGGATGATGCTAGGAGATTATTGTGGGTCAGGTGGTTTAAAAGTTGTTTTTGTATGCATTTCTCCATTATTTTGGCTAGGGGAGATAGTATGGTGATAGGTCTATAATTAGAAAGTTCAGTGGAGTTTCCACCTTTATGAAGTGGAATAATATGAGCTGTTTTCCAAATGGGGGGGGACGTAGGATTCCTGGATAGAACGATTGATTAAGATGGAGATAGGATAAGCTATTACATTGGCAGCTTTTTGTAGAAACTCTGCAGGAAGTTGGTCTGCAGCCAGGGAAGTAGGTTTTAATTTCTTTAGTAAGGATTTGATATAGTCTGTAGGTATGTAATCAAATTTTAAGGGGGGGGGGTTCAACTGATTAGCTGTGTTAGTAGTTGACGAGCAGGGAGATAGATTATTAGCTAGGGATTTTACAGTTTTGGTGAAGAAAGTGTTAACAGTCTTAGCTAGAGAATCAGGGGGTAAGTGTAAGGTTGTTGATGGGGTGGGGGGTTGCAGATTTACCTGGGTGTAGTAGTTTATTCAAGCCTGACCAAACTTTTTGAGGTTGATTTTGGTGTTTATGCTGTAAGTTGACATAATAGCTTTGCTTGTCTGACAGGTTTGATGTTTTTGCTTCGTTTCTTAATTGTTTGAATAGTTGGTGGGCTTGAGGGGATTTGGTGGTTCTCCAAGAGGTCCATGCTGCATTTCTGGCTGTTAGTTTTTGTCTAGTAGTATTGGTTAGCCATGAAGCTATTTTGTTTTTGGTTCTGACTCTATGTATGGGAGTATAATTGTCTAGGACAGCTAGGAACCTGGTGTTGAAATATGAAACTGCTTGGTCTAGGGGGAGTAGTTTAAGATTGTCCCATTTAAGTGAGCTTAAATCAGATAAGAAATTATTTAGGTTAAAGTTTTTTTTGGATCTGAGAGTTTTAAAGGTGGTTTGGAGGGGCAGGTCATCTCTTTTTCTCATTATGTAGGTTAGCAGGTGATCACTCATGGCTTCAGGTTGAGTGCCTGATTTGCATAACTGAGGTTTGTTATTTATTAAGATCCAGTCTAAAATGCTTTCCTTATTGCTGGATTTGTTGATTCTAGTGGAGGTAGAAATTGTTTGAGAGAAACCGTGTAAGTTAATGTGGGTAGTAGGGAAGTTAGCTGAACAGGTTGTCCAGTCGATGTTGAAGTCCCCAAGAATTATTGTTTCTTGGGGGTGGATGGAGGATAGCCAACGGAGGGTACTTTCTAAGATGTTAATGTTATTGCCTGGGGGAATATAACTACACACAGTGTTAATAGATTTGTTGTTAATGAGTTGGATTCTTGAGAGGATAATTTCAGTATTGGTGGCAATTAGGTCTGATGAGATGCTAATTGTGGATAGCTCGAGGATAGATTTGTATAGAATGGCAACTCTACCTCCTTTTATACCTATACGATCCATTCTAGTAATATTGTAGCCAGGGGGAAGTATTTCATTGTCAGGGATGGTGGGTTTGAGCCAAGTTTCAGTGAGGCAAAGAATATTAAGAAGAATTATAATTTTACATTTACCTTCTATGACATCCCCCTATGTGCTTTCATTACACTATATTCTTGTGTGACTATACTGTATGGGGCACGTGTGCTTATATAGGGATTTCACATCTTTTCTACACGGACATCTCAGTTTTGGAACTGCTACATTATCTTGGTTGACATACAAATAGTTGCTACATAATTTAGGTTTACTAAAATAATTTTAACACTACTTTCACATGAGAAAACAAGTTGCCTGTCTTGGGACTCAAGACATGAACACCCACATGTAAAGCTGCAACTCTAACCACTACACTATTTTGGCTTGCAAATTTCACCTGTCTATTTTCATTTAGCTCCTGTGGGATGTTTAAGCTATGCTAAGGGGACAGCCATAATGTACACACCCACTTAATTACACTTAAACATTCCTTAGAATATTACATATACTATTATTATATTTCTAGGTTATATGGGTGTGTATTGTGGTGTTCTGACAACTACTTGGGACTGTATTTGTGAAATAATGGCATTGATTGGGCTTTCCGTCTTCTATGTCTGTTTCATGCTGATGCATGACATGTTCTCTATCAACGCTGTGTGTTTGTGGGGCTGTGCTTGTGCTTTTTAACTGTTGGGGGATTTAGCCCCTGTTATGTGTGCATTTGCACACATTTCCTGCTTTTGCAGGAGGCAGAAGTGCCATACGGCACTTTACCAATACAGGGGGTGTGTCACAGAGGCTGTGACACACCCCCTGTATTGCTTTACTCTTGCCATTTTAATTTCAGTGTCCGCAGACACTGAAAAGATCAGTTTTACATTTCAGTGTCTGCAGACACTGAAATACTGGCATAATATTAGAGTGAAGCTCTAATAGTATGCCAGTACGGCTTAGAAAGTGCTGTACAGTACATTCTGAGCACAGGGGCATGTTTACTGTCTGTGCACTGCTCGGACATGCCCCCTGTGCTCATACATAGTTCATGTCCATGTGGGTTAAATAGCAGCATGCCTTCATGCTTACGCAAGGCGCGCTGACATTCTACATTGACAGAAACCACTCTGTGCAGGAGTAGCACTATTCCTGCACAGAGTTTAATGATTCCTGGGGCAGGTGAACACCTATAGTCACTAGATGAATAATCCCAGTCCTCCTAATGTAAATGCACAGTAAGAGTGTCTGAAGTGGCAAAACTTAAAGATATGGATACAGTAGTGCACCTTAAACAGCTCATAAAAGTGTGATTATTCAAAAAAAAGTACTTCGCTTTGTATAAATGAGCCAAGAGCCACTCAATTGTACAGAATTTATAAAGACACCAAAAAACAAGATAAGCTGATTAATAAGCCTTCCAGCCAATAAAACTACATGCAGAAATCTCAAGTATTTTCTCAACCTAGATAGATCAGGCTACCTCCCAGTACACTAGAAGGAAAATCCACTGACACCCCGGGGATCACTTCTGTGTCTCTGCTTGACAGTGGCACAGGAAAATAACTTTCTTGGGTGGCGTAAGCCATGGAACCTTGTTGGCTAGGCTTATGTAGGCCCTTGGGCTGATAGCCCAGTACCTACCTATGAACCTATGACCTTGATGAGAAAACAAGTGCTTGGTAGAGTGTAAAAAATACACTACTTTATCCAACAGCTAGGTAGATAATGAATTCAGATGAAGTAAATCAATAAAACAGACAATAAGAGGCAAAATGCCACTTTTTTTATATAAACACAAGGAAAGGCAAATAAATAATTTAAATAAAAAGTCAAGATAGCAGCAGTGTAGAAAGGGAGGAACAGTAGGGGTGGGAAACTTAAAATCACCAGGTTTGTGAGAACCCTAGCAGGGAATCACTAGCAGTACTATAACTTATGCAGGATTGAAATCCTTCAAAGACAAAGGCCCAGATTTTCACTTTGTATTTAAGTATAACTCAGGAGACAATTCAAATTAACCAATGGAAAAAACATGTAAAATATGAACTTAGATAATTTAAGTGTCTGTCTCTCACACAGAACAAAACCACCAGGCGTTCTTAAAGCAGAAAACAAAATCAAGCAGGTAAGACAGATAGCAGCTCTATCAGTCAAAGACAAAAAATATAGGTTTACTTTCACACCTAGCAGGGAATCACCAGCAGTGCTATACCTTATTTTGAAATTCTTCCTTGGTCTATAGAACAAAAATTTAACAAGAGAAAATCTTGTTGTATAGAGCATAATTTTCTATTAAAGAAAGTCATATTAGAAAGCTGCAGAAAGATATTCAAGCCTCACTATGGCATGGACATACCTATCAACCTCTTAGTGCAAGAGATCTGGACAAAGCCAAAAATAATGGATGGATGAAAGCCAAAATTAAGGATGGATTTTAATTATTGCTCTTATAAACTTAGAAAGTTTTTAGAATAATAGGTTTTGCATTATTGTGCATTTTCTGAAGGATGTGAAGTCTAAAACCCAAATGTCTGTCATTATTTAATGCCTTCAGTTCTCACTGATTTACAGAAAATACATGGAACAGACCAAAAATATGAGGCAAAAGTATAGACTTTTGGTGAAAATCTCTTTGAGAGGTAAGGGCATGGGTATATTACAAAAAAATTGTATCATTTAAAATACATGCAATTACTGTGTAAGAGTCATGGAAAATAGCAAACAACTATTCCTGGCATAAGAAACAAATGCGGATATTCCATAGTTATTTTTTGTTTTATTTTGCTCTCAGCTGATAAAGATCTTTACTAAACAGATGATATAATGGGCACAGTCTGGTCCAGAAAATGTGATTCCAAACTATTCAAGTGTGCTTTAAAACTGTATAGATTTATCAGACGAACAATGTAAAATGTAACTACAAATAGTGAAAACTTTTCAGATGTTATAAGAGTGTCATTTGGAAAAGTGGTAAACAAATAAAGTTGTCATTTATAGCAGGAAAATGGAGAATCAAGAAAATGTCAGCCTGAAAAATGTAATGTTCCAAATTTGGAGCAAAGGGGGTTCTATAAAATCTAGGTATAGGAGAAATGACAGTAATACAGCATGAAGGAATAACTAGAGCAACGATTTGTAAAGAACAGTGGAGGTAATACCACAAACTGCTTTAACATGTAAGAAAAAAAAATGATTAATTACTTTTCCTTCTTTGATACATAATACAGGTTTAGTGTGTTTACAGACACTGATTACAGAGAGTGCTAGCTCAGTTAAATGTGAAAACAAGAAAGCTGCTTTATGATTACCACTAGATACATAAAAATCACTTTGTGGGAGGTCAGCTCTGGAGGCATAGCTAGATAAAATTCCAACTACAGCCCATGACAACCTGAGTTCATTTAGCAACTCTCACATATAGCAGAGCTGGCTGGGTAGGATTTGGGTGAATGTCTAGTGTCCATAGCCAGCCTTAGGCATAAGCCAACTAGATGGCTGCCTAGGGTACCACTCTAGCAGGGGTGCTTTTTCAGTAATTGTTTGATGTAGGTAGACTAGGATGAGGGCACCAGGTGGTGTGGTGAGTGGCACCATGGAGCCCTTTTGCCTAGGGCACCAGTTGACTTAAAGCTGTTACTGCTGGTGTCAGCTCATCCATTCTGAGGTGAAGCGGATGCATCTGACTTTCCACTTAGTTGGCACCCAAAGGAAGCACTAATGCATATAAGCATATGAGCATGTGTTGCCGATGTGCACTTGTACAAAGCTAAGACAATCTGCGGAAACATGCTCCCTGGGGCATGCAGTAGAAGAAGAGCTCAAAGAGTCACCATGATGGAGGGGACTGCTCCACTGGAGTGGGGTAGGCTGTTCTGAAGAATCAGCAAGCCTTCCTATACCCTGCCACCTGACTTTCACTGCTGGGGAATAAATGGGCTGACTGGTCTACCTGGGCAGGAACAAATGGGCCATAAGGTACTTACCTACCCAGGGATGCCTGTCTCTCACCCCAGAGAATAAATGGGCTATTAGGTGCAGGTAGATGAGCCATAGGGCCACATCTGAGGGAGGGGGGGGGGGAAATTACATCACGAGAAGATGATATGTTTACTATTCTGAGACAGAAATTATCTTCCTCCAAACTGATTGTGTGTGTGTGTGTGTGTGTGTGTGTGTGTGTGTGTGTGTGTGTGTGTGTGTGTGTGTGTGTGTGTGAGTATGGGCTTAGAATGTGGAACTGCATATTTGACACTCTTAGCAGTTTTCAAAAGTATGATGAAAATAATTCATATTCCTCTGTAATAATATTATATATTCATGTAGAAAATATAAGGGTCCGGGTATTGTCAAACCAATTATTCCTCTCCTTTTTTTATCTTACCAGTGGGGAAAAATACTATATTTTCTATAGAAAGTATCGATCTTGATATACATTTAATAAATTAAAGACCGTCCAAATAGCTGGTCTGTATATTCATCCAAGAGCATGTTGATTCAGTTACAGAGGAGACTCAACAATGGCTCAATCCAATGTGTATTCATTGCTTATTATTAATTGATATTATGTTGATTGGAAACCCTTACTGGATGATTTTAGCCATCCGACTTTACAGCTGTGTGGTCTCACTCATTTAATAAATCTGAAAAACAGTATATAAAACCTCTGGCCATGACTACATACTTTTTTGGATACTTACAAATGGAGCAAGCAATTTTACATTAAGTATCATGGCTGATTGAACAGCGCTGTGAACCTACATTTATTGTGTGTAACCATACAAAAATCCAAAGGCTGTAAAACATTTTAATACTACAGAAATATGAACACTTTTGATGTTAAATGCTTCAGTCAAATTTTGAACTCTGTCAACTGGAGTCTTAAACAACATGCCTCCTTTGCACAAAAAAGTACATTAAAGTTCAAGCTTGCCCTGGATCAAGGTGATGATGTGTTATAAAGATTCTCTCTGGTCTAACTCTAGACATTTTAGTTTAAATGATGACCTCCGCAAATTCTGTGAGGCCTCTGACCAAGTGAAACTGTTAATTCTTACTAGTGAAAAAAAAACGTTTGTCTTGAACAACATTCTATGCACTCATACAATCTTAAGACATCCTGAATAATACAGAAAAGCTTCTTACGCCAAGGTAAAACTCTTTTTCACCTTTTCCTGACCTGAGTGACACTGTAAGTGTTAGACTGATAGGAGAATTATTTCACTGTACCATGCCAAAAACATTGGCAGTTTGTCCAAGGGCTGTCTGTTAAAAATTTTCCATGGTGGCACTGCCCCCTTTTTACCAGCCAAACAATGTTATCAAGATTAGTAAATAAATTCCTTTCTAAGATGAAATCCAGTTCAGAATCATTTGACAAACTACCTTCTGAATTCTTACAAATCTTGGCAAATGTTATTGCTCGCCCAATTACATTACTAATCAATAGCTCTATGAAAGAGGGCCTGGATCCTAGTACCTAAAAAGACATTTTTGCAAACCCATGTAGTGGAGGAACCTTGACTGCAATGAACAATTTTCATCACGTGGCCTTTTATTCCTCACTTTCAGAAATTCTACAAAGGGGTATTAGGAGATGGCCTAATGATTAAGGTATTTACCTCACAAACACAAAGTACAAGGTTGGATTTCCATCTTGAGAAAGATAACTAGGCTTAAAAAGGCCCCCCCCCGGGGGTCATTACCCTAGAACTCCCCTATAAAACCATCAATGTGTTCTTTCACCACTACTTCAACATCTAAACAAAAACAACCTTATATTCTCATGTTTTTATACCTAATCATTGCACTTATAATGTCCTACTAGATGTTATAGAGTAGACAAATGCCTAAATTGTTACATTAGCCAGTTTGAACTTCTTCAAAGTATTTGCTGTCATTACCCATACAAATGTTGTTGCAATCCTAAAATACTTGGGATTTTTTCCAGTGTCACTAAGTGGTTCAGAAGCTATCTGGAGCAAAGACACCAGTTAGATGGAAGGGAGCCATATTGCAACTACTACCTCTTACTGCTGGAGATCCTCAGCAGTCAGTACTAGAGTCACCCCGTTTAGCCTTAGATGGAGTTTACTACTCGCTTTGGGCTGCATTCACAAACAACCCAACTCTGGGAAGACTTGAACTCACTCTTCAAAGTTCTTTTAAACTTTCCCTTATGGTACTTGTCTGCAATCATTTTTGTGCCATTTTACTATCTTTGCAAATGACACTGTGTCATTGAGAAAAAGCAAAGTTGGTTAAATACACTGTTGAATCTATAATCCTTCTTGCACATTATGCAACCATCATGGTCAATGCCAAACTATAATCCAGCTTTATTTCATTGCAGTTATTGCTTAGAACTGTGGAACGTCATCTTAACACTGTTAAGATTAGTGATATCATCTCATGGGTTCAAAGGTTAATAAGAGATTACAAGGCTAACACCTCAAGAGCCCTTATAAGCCTAGTGTTATTATCTGGATTGGCACAGATTTTTTTATATCTAGGGTCTAGAGGGTGGCTTAGGTTTGTGCTTATGCCTCTGGGTATTTTACAGACTACCCCTGTCCATAAGGAAATAGGCACCACCCCAGGAGCAAATGTATGATTCCCCATCCATTGATCCAAATTGCATTTGAAGGGGGACAGGGAAGAGCTGTGCTTCACATGAATAAGTAGGTTGTTCCAGGGAAGGGGTATTCTCTGAGACATATATTTCTTCCTCCAGTGTGTTTTGTTCACATCATTGGCCATGTTTAGATCCTTGTATTAGATAATCCTTGTGCTGTTTGTTTTGCAAATGTGTAACAGTTCCATCAGGATGGGATTTCAGAAGTCCTTGTAGGATAGGCATAGATCAACCCTTAATAGTACATAGGACACAGAGTAAAGGGATAGGACTTTAATGCAATATGCATAAGACATGTTGTTTACACTCTGTATTTTTTTGTAATGGACCTCTGAGGCTGCAGCAGTCATTACAAGTGCCTGGTCAGGTACAGGTCAAAAGGAAAACTGTACTAATTATTGGTCTGATGAGGGTCAGGTATAGTGGCATTATAACTTCATTGGATCTCTATGCTATGCCCTTACAAGGGCCTCCTCACCACCATGGACTCATGGTTGTCAATATTCAGATCACTGCCTATCTGTGTACCTGCATCTCACACCACTGGGTCCATTCTTAGAGGTGTGCTACTAATGTTGTAATTTGCAGGGGTATTCAAATTCTCAAAGGGTATAATTATACTTTTTTTTGCATTTTGTTTTAGGCCATGGCTCAAGCACCAGTTATTTGTCTCAGTCAGACCTTTCTGAAGGATATCTACTTGATCTGGGGATTCAGTAATTGCCCCCAACTTGCAGTCATCTGTAAACTTGGTCAGCCAAAGGCCATCTAGATTAGCCTTGACTTCAGAGAAGTATATTCCAAACAGGAGAGGTCCCAGCACTAAGCCCTTTGGTACACCACTAGTAAATGGCCTCTTTCTGGATTTCCTAACTCTAACAACATTTGTCCTGTCTGTGAGCCAACTGGCTATCCAACTGGTGATGTAGGGATTTATGCCCAATTTTGTGAGTTTATCTACAATACCTGCATGGGGAATTATGTCAAATACCTTAGCCAGGTCATGGTAGGCAGCATGCACTTTTTTCCCTCATCCATGGCCTTGGTGACTTTCTCACAGAAGCCCACCAGACTAAAAGCAGGCATGACCTGCCCTTGACGAAGCCAAACTGTGTTGGTTCAAATGTTTGGAGATTTCCTATGTCATTGTTTATCAAGTCTATGATTATTCTTTCCATGGCCTTGCATATGAAACTAGTTAGATGTATGGGTCTGCAATTTCCTGGATCTGTTGATTGCACCCCTTTATGCAGATGGATGCTCGTTGCTGTCCTCTGCTCCTGAAGGACAAAGCCTGTCTGGAAGCTGTGGTTATATAAAGATTCTAGTGGGCCTGATAGGACATGTTTCAAGCTATTTAAGAGGTATCCTGGTATATTGTCAGGACCCATTTGTAGCTTTAGAGAACACAATGATGACCTGTTCATTTGTGATAACTAGCAGAGGAATGGTGGAAGGTACTTCTTAAGGAGTAGCCAAAGGTGACGGGGAATGAAATTCAAGCTGAATTTATTGACCAGAAGACTTGCTATATCTTCTGGCTGGGTATAGGTGATACCATCTACAACTAACTCTGCACATTGTTGGGCATTGCCCTGAAGACTGTGGACATAACTGAAAAATGTTTTATGGTTCTCCTTTGGTTAGGTGGTTATTTTTGCCTTGAAGCTGGGTTTTGAAGACTTGACTAGTCCTCTGACTTGCTTGTTTAATGAGAGAGGTTTTGCTCAGTTGTGCACATGCTGTCCTACTTCTGTACAGGATGTTCTTTCTTTTGTTGTACAAAATATTTATACCAGATTCTTAGGCAAGAGCCAAAATATTTGTCTTTCTAACATAACTATACTGCCCAAAGGCATTTCTAGTATCCTCATCCCATTTCTAGTATCCTCATCCCATTAAAACACTGTCTTCTTTAACCACTTTGGATAAATTACCAGTTAAGGAAATAATCTCAACAAAATCACTGGTCTGATGGTTGATACTGTTTTATTTTCCTGTGCATTGCTTTTTTCTCAAAGCGTCCCCTTTTTTCCCCAACTGATTCAATTGTTTCTCATTTAGGGCAGGAGTCAAGACATCATCAAGACTGGGCAAAAAGCCTACAGTTCATTCATTCATTCTCTGGTTGCAGGGTCTAATCAGCCTCAGTGGCAGCTCGTGACTTCAAATCAAAGAGGACTGCTAGAGACACCTGAATGGGTGGGGCCAACTAGAAAGGGGTGGGGTTAACTTCACAGGTGGAGTTATGATACAGTGGGATCAACACTGATCATGCTTACCATTTTACATAAAATAACTGCTCAATCATTATTGCACATGCTGAATAGTCTACCAAATACAAGACTAAATTGTATTTTAGAACTAATGAGGTACTTAGGTTATGCTATAACAGCACAAAACCTAAACATCTCTAAACAGTAAAAAAGTGGTTGGTCTTGACTGCATAAAACTATTACGAATACACACGCTGTAGTAAACATACATTGCACTGTATCAGATAATCTGCATTTTGTACAATGTAAAAAAGTATGGAGATTTGGAATTCCCACTGTACTATCTTTATTTATTATGTCACAGTTCAAGGTCACTCCAATGCCTGATGTGCCAGTAGTTCTGAGAGACACTGACACAAGCTTGTATAAATAGTTTACTTTACCAAATTACAGATTAATCTTGCAAAGCCAGAGCTATGACAGCAAACAGCAGGGCCAGTCAACTCATTTATTCACAAAACCATTCCTCCTCTCCATTACCAAACAAAAGTATCTGCTTTGACCCTGCCAGGATTAAAGTAGAAAAATAGTAACAGTTGGGTTACTTACTTGATTCATTTCATTTAGTTGACAGAAACATCAGCCAAAACATATATGTGCTAGTTCGCCTTACAAAAATACACATTTCATTTTATTTATTTTAATTCATACCTCTCAACCTGGAAACATCAAAAATCTGGACAAGGCCCATGAAAAGTAGGTACAACTGGCCCAAAATCTTGATGCAGATTAACATAAAATTTGCATACATGATCATGTAACCCCGCATACTCCAGTGGAATTGTGGGATACCAACATGAAGCTTGAAGTCACTAAATAATAATTAATGGCAGACATTTGAGTTTCAGACTTCATATCCCTGAGAAAATACAATATAATGCAAAACCTGTTACTCTAGTAAATATCTGAGTTTACAGAGCAATATTTAAAATCTGTCCCTATTTTTTGGGCCTTTGTCCCACCACTATTTTTGGCTTTGTCCAGATTTCTTGCTCTGAGAAATTGAGAGGTATGAACAAGGGTATAACATGGCTAGGCTTGTAATGGCCCTAGGGCCAATAGCCTAATAACCTCCTAAGATCCTATTATGGGATGTGAGTCATGTGACAGGGATGGGGTCAGTCACTTGTGAGAAAGGCTTCAGTGGATGAACATTTCTGTGTCTTGTGCAACCACTGGCCTTAAGTCTGTATTCTAGGTGTAGAGCTTTGAGTAGGAGTGATGAAAATTATTCAGCATTTTTTGTTTAAAATAGTTGAGTTAGTGTAGCAGCTTACTAGCTTAATAAGGTTATGGAGGGAGAAAAAGTGATAAACAGATGTTCTGATGTTGAGAACATAGTTAAAATTAAAATCCAGAACCGCTCATACTCAGAAAACAGAAGTGCTGACGCCTGGCGATTCCACATAGATGAATCCTTACACAGAACAGAAGTAGTAGTTTGGCAGCACTTCAACCTTAAAACTTGTTTGGGGAAAAAATGAAAATGCACACTTCATAGTTAAAGATTAACAGTACATTTCATTGCCAACCCTTAAACTGAAACAACCCTAACAACAGAGATCGCAGAGCAGCAGTACGTCTATAATTAACTCACAAGTCTAACAAGCACTTTGCTCCAATTGTACTCACCGCAAGTTTTAGCCCATGCATGCGGTTTCCTCAGATTCAGCTCATACAGCAGGTCTTCCATGTACTTCCATGCATCTCATGCAAAAGTCATAAAACTGAGCTAAACTTTTGACTTTGTTAGTTTAAAAATGTGATTTTTCAATGAGAGAATCATTGGCTGTGTAAGCGTTTGTACAAGTTTAATGCTTCTGGGTTTCCATATAAGTCCAGTCTAAAACACAGCCAAGTATGTTAAAGCAGGCATTGCACCAAATATTTGCTTGCTGGCAGATCGGCTGGTGAGTTAGGCAATTCTACATTTATATACTGTCACTGTGTTTAACTGAAATTTTCTGACAGTATACGGAAGCAGCATCTGACATCTTTGTTATGGAGCTATAATGAGAAATTAGTTTCCCATTGAAAAATGATCAGGGAAGTCTTGTTTCTTAAGTTCTTGCAGCTTTGAGCATGTTTACAATGATTGATTGACATATCTTGACCGCATTTCTCGTGGTGATTGCCATGATTACATATATGATTGTACATTTACAAGACTTACCTTGTATTGCTTAAATTTCAGCTATGGCAAAGTTGCTGTTGCTGCGATGCATACACTTGTTTTTTATTACACAGCTGAGAAATCCTCTGCAGGTTTGATACCTTTAAACGAAACAAAAACCCGACAAAAGCCACATCCTTTGTTCTTTCCCTCTTATCACAGCACAGTGAGCACACTCATTTTGAGAAGTTAATGTAAACTGCTTCCCATTCAGAATTATTTCTCATGCCTCTGTCGTTGAAAAAAATAATATGTTTAATAAAGAAGCGACACATGCACATACGTATTCTACACATTATGTTTGCTGAAATTATTATTCATCTAAATAAGCATGCCATATAAAAATCTTACTGAGGTCATGAAGAAAATAAAGAAAAAACTATTGGTAAATTGTTTCTTTCTAGTCTGATGTTAATATTTCACTGACTCCTTTTTTCATGCCCAGTTCAACCACTTTAACAGCTGTGAGCAATCTTCGTCCTTAACTGCACGGACTTTGGCTCTTTAAGTGGATTACCTGAAGGTTTACCTGTGACGCTGGTTTCTGCTGAGTAACACCCTGCTGTCCTATAATAGGTAGGCCCCTTTATCATTATATCAAGACACTAATCATATTATAAAAGCAAGGGGGCTGCGCACCTTCACACTGCTGACGTATGTCTGCTGTTGTCCTTTCTGCTGCAGGGCAGTATGCTATTTTTGTAACATTATTCTATAGACAGTTTCACGGTCAGATTTTAACTTAAAAAGTAAACTTTACTGTCTGGTATAAGTAAAGCATTCATTTTCACATTACATTAACCATACAACCAAGAATGTCACATTTCTGAAATATACATTACCACAGTTGTGGTACTTTGGTGGTCATAAGTAATTTTCAGTAAAGTGGTTTGTTAAATCGTGATAAGTGTTTGTAGTCCTTGATTAACTTCACGAGGAGAAAAAAGCAAAGGGATTATTATCATTTCCCTGGTTAGTAATTATTACATTTGTAGGTGAAGTGGGTTTGTGTGTGTATATAAAGACAGCCCCCCGAATTCTGCAAGCCTTGCATGGAATGCAGGATTAGTGCAGGAGCTCTAGCAGGCAATATGTCTGCCGTGCGATCCAGGAATAGCTTGCAGGGGCATGCACGAGCGCTTCTACACTAGTCCTGCATGGACTCAGCCCCTGTATGCAAATTACCCCATTTGCAGGAGAAATCCATGCAAATTAGGTAAATTTGCGATCCAGGAAGCTGGAAACCGGCCGTGCAGGACTAGTGTAATCTGCAGAAATGTACTCGGTTAGTAACCAAGTACATTTCTGGAAATTCCAAAACTGAGCCGTGGCAGCTCCAAATGAAGGGTGCATACAAGTCAAGAGGCATGCCAATGGCCACGCATAAGGCCATTGGCATTGGAAACAGCTTAAAAAAAAAATCAACTTTTATTTTTTTAGCAGATCTCGGCAGTTTAGGTGTAGGGCAGTAGCGTGCAAACGGGATCAGGGAAAAATAAGAAAATAAAATAAGCATTCTAACTAAAATCACTATTCTGCCATTAAAGTCAATGGCAGGCAGAAGACAACATGGCCAGTGAGTAGTGGTTGCTAAGGGGGGGAGGCTCAGTGTGAGACATGTAACTATGCATTAGCAGGCAATCCTATGTAAATGAGGGGAATGATAGTGCATCCCAGTTTTCCCCAGCATGCTAGTCAGGTCCCAACAGTGTAGGAGCAGGAATAGCTTGGTGCAAGCCTAGGAATTAACTGACATCATAGGGGGGTGTGTCAGGCATACTCTAAGTGGATTGGAGCCCTGTGGCTCAGGTTTGCTCCTAGCTAAACACAGCTAAGCAAGGGGGTGTGTCTGGGTCTGCCTAGCACTCTTTACATTGCCTAAGTGGGTGCGCACGCCACACACTGGGTTTAAAAAAAAAAAAAGAAAAAAAAAAAAAAAAAGGTAAACCAGGAAATAGCAGCTCTGTGCACATTTGAGCACTGCATTTGCGCGGCGCGCCACTGGGCTTAAGCAGGTAGGCAATGGCAAGGGAAACTAGTAGGAAGTTAATCAAGGAGAACTAGCATAGCTGGCAGGTGAAATGTATCAGAATCAGCAAATTACACAGGCAGCAGACCAGCCCAGCCCAGAACACTACTATAAACTATGCAAACACCTTCCACTCTGGTTTTCCCATACTCTGAACCACTGGTGTATACAAGTGGGGAAGTTTTAGCAGACAAAACGACAAAATGATAGGGGCTGCAATAGCTATCATACAACAACTTGTGGAAGAGGCTGAGGGTGGTGAGGATGTGAATGCTGCCAACCAACCCACAGTGAGGAGACGGAGAAGAGTGTACAGACCCAGGGTAACCTACCAGGGGCTACATGAGCTGGAGAAAGTGGAGCACTATAAGGTGGACAGGGACCTCCTACAGCAAACGTTTGAGCTGTGCCGGCCACGTCTGACACACAGCACTAACAGTGGGGACCCATCCCAGTGGATACCAAGGTACATGTAGACCTAAGAATACTAGCTACAGGTACCTTCCAAAGGCCAACTGGGATATGATGGGGATCTCACAGGCATCAGCATCCAGGGTACTCCACCAGTTCCTGGATGTCATGTCAGCACATGCCGGTGAGCATGTATGTTTCCCCAACACCCGTAAGGCGCTGGCCAGTGATATGTAACTGTTCCACCAAATAGCAGAATACCCTGAGGTAGAGGGTGCTATAGACTGCACGCACATATGCATCAAAGCACCACCTGATGAGCGGGGTAGGTTCTACATCAACTGCAAGGGCTTCCCCTCCATCAACTGCCAGGTCGTGTGTGATGCCCAGGGTATAATAATGAATGTGAGTGCTCTCTGCCCTGGAAGCTATCATGATTCCCACATCTGGCATCTGATGCAGCTGTACCAGAGATTTGCCAATGGGGACATCCCTGACAGTCACCTAGTGGGGGATGCTGGATATGCACTGGAGCCGTGACTGATGGCACCCATCAGAAATGCACTCACACCTGAACAAGAACTCCATAATGAGGCACAAGCATAGACCAGGATTATAATAGACTGTGTGTTTGGAATGCTCAAGTCATGGTTCCGATACCTGGACACATCCGGTGGAGCCTTGCAGTATTCACCAGCTACATGTACCCAAATTGTCATTGTATGTGCCATGCTACACAATATGATCCTGCAGAAACAGCTGCAGCAGGAACAGCATGAGGCAGGGCCACACAGCCCCCCCACCATTGCCAAGGCCTGCACAGGCACAGAGTGACTCGGAGGAGGAACAACCTAAGCCTGCCCCAGTAGGCAGACATAGGCATGCCCAGTATGCCCTGGCCTTGGCAAAGAGGCAACGCATAGCACATACACTGACACAGGAGGGACCCAGGTAATAACACCTCTCTCTGACTCTCACATACAGTAAAAGGGATGCCAAACGTGACACTACCTGTGCTCTACCATGTGTAGGGAGTCTACTATGTGCATCCAACATAGGCAGCCCTGCAACACCACCCTCAATACTGGGACAGCCACAAGGTAAGTGACTCACACATGCCAGTCAGGGAGGTTCACATACCCAGCAACAGGCACAGCCAGCAGGACAGGTGTAGACAAACACAAACAAAGGATGTGCTATGGCCTCTGAATGATGCCTATGGGTAACCACCCACCCAGGCCTACACAAACAGACTACAGCTGGTCAGGCAGTGAGATGTTAGTACGAAGGATAGAAAGTCAGAAACTAATATGTAGGTCACTCAAAGCTAAGACGTGTAGTACACTGATATGCCTCTAGTCAGCATGATAGGTTAGAATGCAGAATGAAATGGAGTACCTGACGTACCAGTACAGTCATAGCAAATGTGTACAAGTGTCAGGTGTGCCCCCCCATCCTACGTAGAAATGTAATAACAGTCAGGTGTGCCCCCCCAATCCTGTGTAGGAATGTAGTAACAGTCAGGTGTGCCCTCCCAATCCTGTGTAGAAATGTAGTAACAGTCAGGTGTGCCCCCCAATCCTGTGTAGAAATGTAGTAACAGTCAGGTGTGCCCCCAAATCCTGTGTAGAAATGTAGAAACAGTCAGGTGTGCCCCCCCTCAGTCCTGTGAAGAAATATAGAAATAGTCAGGTGTGTCCCCCCACCCTGTGTAGAAATGTAGAAACAGTCAGGTGTGCTCCCACCAGCCCTACCTACTTATTTAGTAATGGTCTGGTGTGCCCCCCAAATCCTGTGTAGGAATGTAGAAACAGTCAGGTGTTCTCCCCTCAACCCTATGTATGTATGTAGTAATGGTCTGGTGTGCCCCCCCAATCCGATGTACACACGTCGTAACAGTCAGGTATGCCCCCCCCCACAACCCTATGTAAAAATGTAGGGACATGTATGTGTAGGTATAATACCAGTGGAGCACAGATGCACAGAGGTAGCCAAGTTAGCAGGACAGGTTGTAGCATCTGCACAATATGCAGGTAGGTGTGTGTTAGGTTGGTGAGTGTTTCATATTGTGTGAGAGTGGTCGGTATGTATGCATGTTGAGGTAAGACCTGGTGGCCATTGCCCACTAACACTGATGACAGGGACAAGTCCTCACAACTACAATGCCAAACACAATACCCACCAGTGTAACACAAGCTAGCAGTAAGCCATTGCAAATGTATGTGGTAATATGTGTCACCATCTGAAAGACTGACATGGGATGGTTGTTGGGCTCGATATACAAACATAACACAGGGGAAAGTACCCCAGACATAACAGTGTATATTGTGTCACTGTGAAATGGGCACACCCTTGGAATAGTACAAACAGGTATGCATCACATTATCTGGTCCTGTAGTAGGGGATACCGGTGTTGTCTGCCCATACACTCACAGATCACAAAGGAGGTAGGACTGTTGTAGTGGGAAACAGCTGATGCACCTGCACATGCAAGCATAACTGGAATGCCCAATGCATATCTGTGTGTCAGATGCAAATAGTGTCCATAGCACACATGCACCCAACTCACACAAACACCACCCACAGGTACCACCCTGGTTGTACCCCTGCTGTGGGGAATGGGTACAATATGACCCCAGCTGTATATGGCAATAGTGAAAGAATGCAGCATGCAGTGCAGGTGTCCCATGCAGGTGTGTTGCCAGCTGTAGGTAGCAACCTGCCAGCATCCACACCACTA
Source organism: Protopterus annectens (assembly GCF_019279795.1). Classification (NCBI taxonomy): domain Eukaryota; kingdom Metazoa; phylum Chordata; order Ceratodontiformes; family Protopteridae; genus Protopterus; species Protopterus annectens. The sequence continues at coordinate 15,578,796 of NC_056731.1, forward strand.
ATCAGAACTGATAGAAGGTATTGGTATGAGCACCTAGCACAGCTGCCCTGTCACCCCAGGGGAATATACTCTATGGCAGTCTGAGACTGTAGGACAGACAAAATGCAATGGCCTGCCACATTTGGCCTGCATCAACAGCCAATGGCCCACAGGCCTCTGCCAAGGGCCTGTGTCTCACATGTACTGCCAATGCATGTTATGTCATGAACACCCAATAACAACATAACACACTCCACATACGCCATATGCAAGGTCATGTGGATGAACCACAGTGACATGTCCACCATGTCCCACTGCATGAACTGTCTACAAACATCAACACACAGCCATGATGGGGTGATAACCATAGGGAAAGTATCAGAGAATGTATGCATAATGTAAGGAAGAGGATATAATAACTGGGGGTGGGGGGGTGGGAGCATGGCCAGCATGGAATGTGCAAGGTCCGACACAAAGCTGAGTGCACACACTATACCTGGCTGTAAACGCATAAATGGGTGCCTACATACCTGCCTGTACACCGCAATAGGAGTAATGTCCTGACTCATGGCCCCTGCCTCAGGGTAACCTGTGCGAATCTGTACAGCTGTGAGGTATTGCCATAACAATATAAGGCTATACTGTCATGTTGCTGGATGTACATGTATGGGATCCCCTGCCAGCACTGTACCAAGGTGCTGAACTGGATACACAGATCCAGCAGCAAGTGTCTGCAGCACCCCCTCCAGGATGGCATAACCTACCATGAATATGTAGGTGTCTGCCCACAATACTGCACACAGCTGCAGTCACCTTTGTCCCCCAAGACATCACTGTGAGCAGGAATGTCCACCTGACAGTACATGAGGACAGAAAACATCACAGTGTATAACAGTACACATGTTTGTATATCTCTGCTATCAGCAGTACCATGTAGCTGAAGCAGCACAGACACAATCTCCTACAGTACACACTATCCCCTGCATACTTTGTCTCTATCTTGCCAAATGATCGACGGATACCCTACAGAAACAGTTTGCTACCTGTAGGTGTACAACACAAAGGTCTGCACTGGAGTACAAACTACCTGTAATTGATCCACACATGCAGTACAGAAGGGCATGTCTGCAAACAACAGTGGACCAGACATATCTGGCAGTTGCAGATGTTAGTGCAGACACTCCTCAGTATGCACCACTCATGCTTTGTACAAACAGTGGATAGGAATACAGACATATATCCAAGGACAACACACTATAATAATCCAAAAGTAGATGTACATAGATATGTGGAAGACAGTGACTGTGGCAAGGAGCCATTCAGGTCTATCCCACCCAACACACAGCCAAATGGCTACAACCACATGAGATTCAGATCTCACTCACTGTAGATACTAGCCAATGGTATCTGTCAGCAGTACCGACTATGTGGTGCAAGTGCTAGCTGTGCAACATGACTGTACAAGAAAGTAGTCATCTAGCAGCTGTATACACATACCTGTGGACTATGGCCCTGTGTGTGCCCACATGTGGTGTGTCAACCCCTAGATGAATGGATTATGGCCCATGCACACACACTGGCCTCCCCATAGCCCTATTATGACAAGCCTGCTGAGGTCATGCACTGTGAAATACAGCTTTGGGAAAGTTGTAGCCCAATAATCTCTGTGGCACATCCTATAACTGTGTACTGCTGTAGTGTGATAAAATAGGTAGGAGTTCTAATCCTAGATTTGGCGAATGTGTGTGTGTGTGTGTGTGTGTGTGTGTGTGTGTGTGTGTGTGTGTGTGTGTGTGTGTGTCTGTCCCTTTCTGTGTAGAAAGCAATGCTTTTTAGGCTAGTCACACTGACTGCACTTCAAATTCCCTACTTTGACAATCCTGCTGATGTCATTCGCTGTGAAATACGCCTTTGGGGAAGGAGTACTCCAATTATCCCCATGGAGTCTCCTATAACTGCTTCATGCTGTAGTGCCATATAGAACTCTGATAGGGGTTCTATTCCCATACATGGCAGTTGTGAATGTTTTGTGTGTGTTTCTATGTCTGTGTAGGAAGCAATGCATTTTAGGCTAGTCACACTCACTACACTTCAAATGCCCTACTTTGGCAATCCTGCTGATATTATTCACTGTGAAATACACTTTTGGGGAAGGAGTACTCCAGTAATCTCCATGACGCATCCTATAACTGTGTAGTGCTGTAGTGTAATAAACTAGTGAGGTACGAGTTCTAATCCCATACATGACAGGTGTGTGTGTGTGTGTGTGTGTGTGTGTGTGTGTGTGTGTGTGTGTGTGTGTGTGGGTATGTCTGTGTTTGTAATTCATATCCTGTGTGGAGGCGGTTGAGAGTGTGTAACAATTGGAGTCAATGGGGAACGGGTTTTGCTAATCTCTTATATGGTTGCCATAGTATGTATCACAATGTCCACCATACAGGGATAGCAGATGTGAAATAGCTGAGAGGCTGGGTTGCATATCCAGACCCCTACATTTGACATCAAGGCCAAGCAAACAAAGTGAGTGACCCTAGTATTACCCAGATAACACTCTCAATCCATGTCTCATACACACACACAGTTGCCTAGGCAACAGCTGCTATGTTGGTAGTACCCTGCATATTGCCTACTGATTGTGACCATGGTGTGATTGCAGTTGGCTACAGTGGGCATGGCACCCCGACCATCGGTCCAATATGCACGTACATGCCGACAGTGCATCTTCCCCATGTTCCCCACTGGACACCTGCAGCACCTGTGGTGCCTTCAAATGTGACCCACAAAGGACATACCATGCTGAAAACACACCCTGTATGGACAGATGCCACTGACACCAGGGAATACTGGTATCATGCTATCAATGTAGGTGCTAGGTCAACCTGCTGTCTATTAACAGTTCCCGCCACATGAGGCTAGGACTGGCACATCTGATGATAACAATCTGTGTACACAACATGGGCCAGACACCCTAGGTACAGTTCCACATGTCACTGTACATGCATGTGGGATGTGTGAAAATCCCAGACACCATCCATGTCATGGACTAAGGAACACATACATGGCAAGCAATAGTCACCCAGGTGACTGGATGGTGAATACAATACCCACCTGTGTGGTCAGATCCAGACACTACACCCCTGAGCCACAATGAAGACCATTGTCATGTGGCCTGATGCCAAGGTATATCCATCACCTAGCCTTGAATAGCCATCTGGCACAGTCTACCATGACACACCAGTGCAGCAACGCTCCCATGCATGTCTGTACTGGGACCCTGTGATGCATATGACCACATTCACACTAACTACAACTCCCCATTGGCATACTGAAGCATGCTGTCTGATGTCAGACACCTCCACATACCCTTTGCCCATATAACTTCCGTATGACTCCTGTGGTGCATATGATACCTGCACTGTAATGTGTTGTGGCAATCCCACTAGTGATGATTTGTATTCCTGGCCCTGCCAAGTGTGTCAATGTGTGTGCATCCCCGCGAGAGTGTGGCTGTGTTGATACTGACACCTGTTCGTGCAGACAGGCATGTGTACTACACCTACCATATAGCTACCATATCCCTTTTGCAAATGTCACTCACCATCACATATACATTTTGAGGGCTTCTCAACATGTAACCTATGTGGCACATCCAATAACTGCATAGACATGTGATAGTACTACATAGTCGTCAGGGGTTTGATACCCTGTACTGGTAGGTGTGTGACACAAACATGCTTATGTTTTACTCTCCCACCCCTCCCTGACTATTCTTTGCCTCTGTCTGCCTCTCTCACTCCCTCTCTGGTGGATGTGGAGACTTACACCTGCTGTGCATAGGCAACAGCATGTGTATTTTAAGTGCTGCTCATGATCAGCTCATGGCCTCTGCACAAATTGCAGCCCTCCTCTAGCTGATTGAATGTGGAAAAGCTGTGGTAACATTCCCATGGCCAATTGCATGGAAACACACTCCAATATCTAGGAACATCATGTTGGTGCTGGGTGGTTACATTCACTGTGAGCAGGAACTCGATCCATTGTTTGGCAAACAGCATCTCAGATGGATTGGGGATCTGCCTCTAACAACATCCACTGTGGAAACAGGGCAATACACAGGAGGGTGATGTGCATGACCTGACTACAGACTGTAAGTGCTGCTATACTGCATTTGGAGTAATGTTGGTGTAACAGGGTGTGTGTTGATATGGCTGTCCTACATGTTTTAATAGCTGCCATGTCAGTGCTATATTTATGAGGAAACCTCCATCTGTAGAGTCTTCTGCAGACTGGGCAGTGTGTGTTTCATATGTTACCCACGGAGCACCTGTCTGTGAACTGCAGAAGGTAGTGTGAGGATTGCAGTTTGTAGATGGTGACAGCCGTGAGAGTTACTGACTTCATATCCCACATAGGACATGTTGCAACAAACCCTGTTACAACAGTAAATGTATGAGTGTATTGTGTATGAGGGTATTATAGCAACGTCAATATTGTCCCTGTGTATGTGCCTCCAGCCACAACTCTGTCACTCTTTGTATTTATGTCATGCAGTAAGAGGTGCATATGTGCTGTACACCATAATTAGTGTAATCATATCTGACAACAAGCCCATGAGATATCAGACTGCTACACATGTTATGTGTAGTAGGGGTTACAATTTATGACATAACCTGGACATTCTGTGGTTGTGTGTACACTATTGAAGTCTGTGTACTCATGGTGATTGTTGACACTGTGTGTATTGTTCATATGTACTTTGGCCTGTGTACAGACTGTGGTAGATGTCATTGTTCATGGTCCTGTTCTATCTGATGTTACATGCTGCTCCACTGTATGTTACCCTATCAGCTTACACATTTGTAAGGTCATACACACACGTCCCATACCACAGTCAGGCTTCGGACAACACTGTGGAGCAGCCCAGTATATGTAGGGTTAGTGTGCGAGTGGCACGTATGAGGATGGTGTTGCACAGATAGTCCATATACTGTAATATTACACTAGCTTACCTTGTGTTGCTGTGTCTGTGTTCACATTGGCTGTGGTTATGCACTTTCACACAGGTGTATCATACTCTGTCCTGTGACATGCCTGTAGAGCCTGCTATACATGCTGGTACATGTGCATTCCCCCATAGGAAGTGTAGGCCAGTGTTGAGCCAGTCTGCCTGCAGCCTGCACAGTGAGTTGTTACATTCCTAGTAGCTTAGTGTACTTACCCAGTGAGATGTCATGTCCAGATACTTGCCAGATGTACTGCTGCTGGGCCACCATAATGGTCATGTATGTCAGAGAGCAGTTGGAATGCTGTACTGATGTATGTCAATATCTAGTGGCTACTATGTGGCCATGACACTTCTGTATCAGCAGTTATCATTTGTCAGGACAGACAGGGGTGTGTGAATGGATAACCTATGGGGGAAAATGTGTACCGGTAGTTACATGCTATACCCATCTACATGGCTGTTAACATCCACATTGTCAGGGATTGTCTACATGTCTTGCAGTAAGGGGTTCTGTGTATACCTCTGGACTGTCCAGAGTGTGTCAGACTGTCCACAGATATTGGCCAATATCTGTGCTGTTGTCCACAGGAGCATTACGTGCTAGCAGTGGTACTGTCCTATGATGTCCTTAGGATGTCTGTCAGTAGCCAATGGCGCACATGATAAAAGCAGATGTGACCACCCACACACACCATGTCTACACTACCATAAGATATCTGGATGTACATTACCATACAGTCCACCTTGGGTAAATGCAGGCCTACTGCCTCCTGCCATACAGACTGTTCTGTCTGTCAGTGTGCTTGTGATGGTGCCAGTTATGCCTTGTTATGTAACAGTTACATCCCATTGTGTCAACAGAGTTCTTTACCCCCTAGGAACTGTGTACAGAGCGTACATAGAGGCTACTGAACTATACATCTGCATTACTTACTGTTGATTGTTTGGTATCCTATGACCCAGTCTGTCTTTACTATTGTACTACTTGAAGGCCATGGCCTGGACAGCAACATTTGTAAACCCTTCCGGACTACTATATTAGTATAACTGTTTCACAGTTGCATTAATCTGTTTATATGAATTTCAGTGTCTAAACAGCTATGTGACATGGCATATACAACTTTCATAGTACACAAATAAAGCTTCCCCATTTATGCAAACCTGTGTGTGGTGTTATATCCTTTGACCTCTCTGTGGGTATATGTTGCAGGCAACGATTGTCATTTGTATGGGTGGCTCATACAGTGTCCAGTTGTTAAGGTGGTAACTGTAGGCATAGTGGTTGTTCCATATTGTGTGCACCTTCTACATATGTGTCTTACTATACATATCTGTGTGTGTGTATATGTCGTTACATATATATCTCTATATATATGTATACATATATATGTATATCTGTATCTGCATATATGTGCCTGTGTATATTTATCCTAGGGAAGTTGATAGCTTCCACATTGTACATTCCCTATGAGAGCCAGACTGTACTGCATGATATGTTACTGATACCAGCCTGGCATCATACATGTGGGATGGAGTACTGTAAACATCTTTTGCCCATGTTGTGTCAGGGCCTGGTTATGGGATCTGCAACAGTGTATTGCAGGGAAGACGTGTTAGGCTGTGGGGGGTATATCTATTCGTACAAGACATATGTTGATTAAGGCCTCTCAACCCCATTAACGGTGCATGTGGACATATATGTTTTTGTTATGTTCCCATTGTTATGTACAGATGTATGTCCGTATATACGTCTACATATATATATATCTCTCTCTATATATATATATATATATATATATATATATATATATATATATATATATAAATATATATATACCTGCTTACATATATATCACTTGCTGTGTACATATAGACATATAGATGTAGGCATATATATCTATAGATGTATGGATTTGTATATATATATATATATATATATATATATATATATATATATATATATATATATAAAATATATATTTATATATGTGTATATATATATATATATATATATATATATATAATATAGATATATAGATAGATAGATATGTTTTATCTGTTTAGATATTAATATATATGTACACACACATACATCTACATGTTGGAATACATTCCTTGTACTGTTGAATGACTGGGTTGGATATGTTTGTATAAACATCAGGGCTATGTATATCTGACATAGCTTAGTGGTAAATCACTCTGGCTATGGTGTGCAGGGTCCTGGGTTCAAGGCTTGCAGAGGCTGTTTATTTTATTGCTGGGCAGAACAAGGACAGTTGAATACAGAATGATTAAGGTACTTTTGAGCAGTTGTAAGTGGGTTTGCGCAGGTTTGCGCAGAGGTAAGCACTGCTAACTTCCGGTTACTGTTTCTTATATTCAGTAAGCTTCTAAATTGCTTAACCTGTGTAGGCATTGCTTACCCCCACCCAAACAGGCTTAAACTCACTTACTGCTGCTTAAAAGTGCTTACTCAAGCTTACCCCTGCGCTAATTTGTTTAAAAGAAAAGAAAAAGGGTTGATAGGAAAGTGGTGAAAAAGGGGCACAAAGAGGGAAATACAGTAGGGAAAATAGCTAGGGATGTGCAGAAAGGGTGTTGGGAAGTTCCATAGCTGCCCATTTCTTCTACAGCAACAGCTGTGCATATACACTGAATTTAGAGGTAGATTTGGACACTTAAAACCCTGGGAGTGGGGTGAGGACAACAATAATAAGTTGTGATGTCAATTAGACCTGATTACATGTGTCCAATGGACACATGTGTGAAATGGACAGCTATGTATGGGGCAGGATTATTTTTTGGAAACAGATTGCCCTTTTTTTCTTTTGTTTTTCAAGTGAGAGTGGGATATTGGGGAGGGATTGTAGGTATATTTGGGGAGGTAGGTTGGGTAAGTTAACAAACAAGATGCATACAGGGGCAGTATGTGACACATGTGGGGGGTAAACACCTTGATGGGGTGGGGGTGTTGGGAAATTGGAAACCCATGAGCCCCCTAGTGGAAACAGTGTGACTGAGGTCCCCATCCATGGGCAGTCACCACTGCACCTTCACAGCCTCGAAGGTGGCTGTGCTGGGAGCTGAGTCACAGAACCAGCCTGACCCTCTAGTTGTGACACATGGCCCTCGAGCTGGGGTAGCAGATCACCAAGCTGCTGGTTGAGCTCACTACCCACCATGACCTGGCCCTGGTGATAGGTGACAGGTTCCTGTCCACGTCCTGGGGTGGTTCCACGCAAAGGTGGTGCAGGACCAATGGACAGGGAGGTCCCGGGTTGGGCCCCAGACATGCTGGTGCCCGGGGCCACAGCCAGCTGAGGTGGGACAGGTGGGTCCGCTGGGACCGGCCTTCCCAAACGTGCTATAGTGTTTAGAGTTTATCATCATATGTGGGTTAGTAACAGTCAACACATTCCAGGGTTAGGTATAACAGCATGCATAGATATTTCCATTAACCCAGACACCAGATACGGAACAGTTGCATGGCAAACAGAACACATATATATATGGGATCACAGTCGTATTAAGAACAGCATGCAGTTACATTGATGGCACCATGCCACCAATGTTGGAATAATTCAATATAGCACATGCATGGGAACAATTAAAATATTTATCAAACAATATGTCATTATCAGAACATTGGAGTCATTACATACCTGTTGGGGTGGGTATGTTGTTTATTGTTGGAGATATGGTGGGGGGGAGATAAATATGTCAATTAACAACTAGTATATTCCTGTAGTCCACATTACTTTCCTAGTCAGTGCTGTTATCTGTACCTTACATGTCTTACTACACTACCCTATAGCCTAAGCTTGGACAGTGATATGGCTGTCATCATTGTTAAACATGAACTGGTTTTACCTGCAGTATACACCTCTTACCTGGTATACCTGTGGAAGGAATGTATGGTTCATAGTTCATAGGTTCATAGGTTCATACTAGGCTATCTGCCCGAGGGCATTTACAAGCCTAGCCCATAGTTTTGTGGCTTACGCCACCCCTTTAGTATGGGGAACTATACCCATTATTTTGCTGTGCCTCTGTTGAGCAGTGACACTGAGGTAATCCCTGGGGTATATCTGCGATCTCCCATCCATTGGTCAAGATTTCTCTTGAACAAGGCCAGCGAGGTGCTCTGCCTCACATATACCGGGATTTTATTCCACAGCATAGGGAACAGTTGCATGGCAACACCCCCACCCCATCAAGGTGTTTACCCCCCACATGTGTCACATACTGCCCCTGTATGCATCTTGTTTGTTAACTTACCCACTAATTGACTGTTTCTACACATACTCCCATATTCCGGGTTGATGGTGTACACATAGCTATCCATCTCTTTCTGCACAGACTCTGGCCATGTGTTGACCACATGCAGGTGTACTGGGACATATCTAGAATATTGTCCATTTCAACCTTTAGTGACTTGACATACACATATACATGCTTTCCTACACAGTTATATTATGTAGCACAGTGTGGGTGACAGTGATCAGTGATACTTTATTATTCAGAGAAACTGCAACACTAACAATTCCCTACAATACCAGAGTAAACAGTATCAGTACAGGGTATATATTTTTTTATTTCTCAGCACAGTGTTCATATCCAACGTATCTGTGGGAGCAATATTTGTTAACACTGCCTGAATGTTGCCACACAAAGTTCCAGATTACACATTAGTACTGTGCACATACATCTCACTCTGTTACTGTACACACACTGGTCACAGCTTGACAACATGGGGGTGTAGATAGGACATACTTGGCTTATTACTCTCCTAACAGTTTCGGGAGTTGCTACAGTGACAAGTTTGTTCACATAGATGTTGGACAATCATTTGTATTTCCTATTTGCTGGCTAAACATCTCGGCTGATCCCGCAGACTTACCAGGGGGAAAGGGGGACATGCAGCAGATATGGGCCCATATAGTGGACATTCTGGTCTCATCTGTACAGTTGTGGGGTATGATTCCATATGCAGCCTACTTCCACTCCCAGGATTCAGACCATGGCTGTGTCTGCTACAACTTAAACACTGTCCATCAGAGTTGGGTGTGCTATATAGATATTGCTGTATATCTCCTATCTGCTTTCTGTCTTATAATTCTCCTGTGCTTTTGCATTCTGACCTTGTATTACAACACACTTATACAGATTTTCTAGACAGTTATATTTTGTAGGACAGTGTGGGTGACAGTGATGAGTCATACCTCATTATTCAGAGCAACTGCGTCAGTCACAATGCAATACAATACCAAAGTAAACAGTGCCAGTACAGGGTATCATTCTTGTATTTCTGGGCACAGTGTTGGTATCTGACAGACCTGTGGGAGAAATGTTTGTTAGCACTACCTGAATGTTGCCACATACAGGACCAGATTACACATTACTGTTATGCACTTACATCTCACTCTGTTACTGTACACACTCTGGCCACAGCTTGTCAAGATGGGGTTTTAAATGGGACATACATGGCTTCTTAGTCTCATAAGGTTTTGGGGAGTTCCTAGTGTGCCAGCTTTGTTCTCATAGATGTGTGTCAATCAGTTGTATTTCCTGTTTGCTGCCTGTACATCTGGGATCATCCCACTGATGTCCCAGGGGGACAGGGTGACAGGCAACAGATATGGGCCACTTTACTGGACATTCTGGACATATCTGTACAGTTGTGGGTAAGATTCTGTATGCAGACTACTACCACTGGCAGGTTTTGAACCATGGCTATGTGTGCTAAAAATACAACAGTTCACATCTCAGTTGCATGTGCTATTCGGGTTTTGTTGTCTGCCTTTTCTCTGTTTTCTGTTTATGTGTCTCTCAGTTGTACTAAATGGCTTCTGGGGATTACACCAGTCATATACAGGCATTCCTACACATTCTATTTATGGTGCACGGTGTGGGTAACAGTGCTTAATACAACAGTACTATTACATGAATGCAAATCTACATTACCATATGATACCAGAGTATACACATGCAGTCCAGCAGTTAGACCTTTATTGTCAGGCTATTACACTTTTATTTACATGCATACTATATGAGTCTCTTCCTGCCATATTCTCCGATGTATGCAGTACTTGTCTTAATCAATACAGGTTTTATACAGGCAATTAATTTACTAATACTTTTAGATTTATTTCCTATGACAGTACATGCAAGAGTATTACTGACCTGCCTCGCATTGCAACCTCTCCAGGCGACTTCCATGGGCCTCCTGGTTCGTGGCCCACTTGATTGCAGCTATGGAGGACATAAGAGGAATATTTAGCCATACCTATCCATGATATATATGAGCTGGCAATTATTACAGACATAGTGGGGTGATACACACAGCTAAGACATCCCCTGCCGTTCCAGCCTCTTGGATCCATTGCTCCAAGTGGTCCCCCTTACACCGCTTCAGGTCGGCATAGTGATGCCTGACCTGCTCACCAGTTTGGGGTATGTCGGTGGCACTGGTGAGGTTACGGCCAAGATGATCCCAGGCTTACACCTTATATTGGGAACCCTGGTACCTGCAGTCTTTGCTCATGGTCTTTGACAAGGAGTCCTGTCATGACTCTGGACTCTTGGATACATCAGCGCTGCACCCGAAAGTGCACACCCCCCCTTCCTGACATGGTGCCTGCAAGGGAAGCTACAACCAGTATGAGATGTATTCTCACCTGTTGGTTTAAGTAGGGCCAATTTCCCACACTTTTTCATGATTAGCCAGTTTTGATAAGGCTAAGCTACGGGCAAACCTGCTTACCTAAGGTTGGCATTGTTTAAAGGGATATAACACTGGACACATTGAGTTAGCTGGCCTGCATATTGTTTACACCTCCTAAGCTGGCCTGTGCAATGCTTAGCATTGCTTACATTAGACTTTGCATTATATTTTCTTTTGGGCATTGATTTATTACTCATTACATCTTGTAAGTATGCCTGATATCCATAATTCATGTGTACGTACACTGTATGGAGTCCTTGTGTTTTATTGGGGACTTCAATACTCTGTTACAATTATACCTCACTTCTTGGCTTACTGCTGTACTCCAGTTCACATATTTATGTTATGTAGTGGGTTATGGAACATATGACTGTATACTGATTCCTTTCACAGGTTCAGTTTGATTTTACTATAGTGAGGACTTGTTTGCTGATACCTCATTCTTCTGTACTGCTGTGATGGCTTGGTGGTTACCTACTGTGACTATAGTGTATAGGGTCCTGGATTCAAGACCTGCAAGGCTGTTTATTTTGTTGCTGGGCAGAACAAGGGCCGTTAGATACAGAGTGATTAAGGCACTTTTGAGCAGTTGTAAGCAGGTTTGCATGGGTTTGTGCAAGGGTAAGCACTGAACCTCTGGTTAATGATGCTTACAGAGAGTTAGATTCTAAATTGCTTAACCTGTGTGTGCATTGCTTACCCCCACCCAAACGAGCCTAAACCCGCTTACTAGTGCTTACATATGCTTACAACTGCTTATTGGTGCTTAAACTTGCTTACTAGTGCTTTATTCATTATGACACTGACACCTCACATGTGCATTTAATGTAGTACTCCACTTCACAAATATATGTTATTTAGTGGGTTATGCAGCAAAAATATTGGTCATAATGTGCTTTGCCATGGAAAATGGAATGTGCTGCAGGGGGACTCCAAAAGGGAATGCCTACTCATACAGCGAATGCTCTGCCCACTACATTAATGCTATGCTGCTTCATTTGCATATGTCTTCCTTGTTATCCTCTTTAGCCATTTAAGCTGCATGAACCGTAGCTAAGCGATGGGCACACACGTACACCTACGGTTAGCTTTAATTGGATTTTAAAATAAAAAAAAGGTTTGTTCATTTTATTTGTAATTACTTGCTGTTGTACACAAGGGGAATGTTGATGGGGATATGCGGACAACTATGTGTGGTCTCGCTCATTTCTTAGCCCTTTCTGCTGTTCATTGCGGGGGGGTGTATATTCTGAGAGCTCTGCTCTCAGACACGCCCCCTGCACTCTTACATGCTATGTGTAAGATTATAAGCTCAGGCAGCGTGCCTCATTAATATGCATGGCGCACTGCCATCCTGCTTCTAAACAGCTGCTTCCATGCAGGACTAAGCTAGTCCTGCATGGAAGATTAGTAAATCCAGGGGAGTGTGAGTATTACACATAATTATGGAGCACACAGAATCCAAAAGTATAAACTTCAGTAAAATAACTTCTGCGTAACAGTAAAACTGCGTGCTCCTCCTTAATGGAGAAGACACTGCCACCACGGAATGTTGTTTTTTTAATTTATTGTTGAAATCAGGATTTAAAGGGGCCAGTTGGGAATTTATAGCCCCCTATTATTTTGAGCCCAGAACTGATAAATAATGAGGAATTCGGTTCGGTTGACAGGTATGTTTCACTTTTGTTTACCCAGGTTTGTCCAACTATCTTTAGTCAAAAAAAACTTTTCAGCATAGGCCTGGGGAGAAAAGCTGTAGCATATTACAAATATTTTTAAACAAACATTCATTATATATATGAAAAGATATGAAACAGCATACATTAAGAATGGCTCATACATTTGATAATTAGATTACATTCATCTGAAAGTATGGACAACTATTACAGTCTTGCAAAGCCGGATTACAACAGCAGTAAATAGCAGGGCCAGTTGCTTCATTCACACATAGCCCCAGTCTCGAGTGCCCACCTCACCCACAGTATCTGATTTGATCTTGTGAGGTTAACAGACAAAAAAGGTTAGAAGATAACACTGTTGTTAATATATGTATTCTTTCACATAAATAGTCACAGTTCAGCACTTGTGGTTGATCTTACTTCCCTCAAATGCACAGTACTCTTGCAAAGCAAGTCAAAGTACAACAATAAGGTCAGTCATTTCATTCACACATACTAGGCACAGCCCCAGCTTGATTGCCTACCCAGAATATCTGGTTTGTGCCTACAAGGTTTAAAATAATGAAATGAGAAGACAGTGGTTACATTATTGTACTTCATTTGCATTACATAGTCAAGAACTTGCAGGTGATCTTATTTCAGTTCACTCATACATACTTTAGTTATACAAGGCTAGAATTTCAACAACAAAACATCCACACACCATCTTAATCTATCTTTACTGACCCTGCAAAAAGATTAGGATAAAAAAAATCATCCAGAAAGAGCCCCCAAAATACACTGCATACCTAGCATCTGTTTGACCCCTGCCAAGATATTTTATTAGGTAATAAAAACATCCATGATCAAGCAGCCTCCAAAACACACTACCTGCTTAGTATCTAGTTAACCCTGCCTTGATATTATATTAAAATAATATCCAGAAACAATTCCAAAGCACACTGCCACCTTAGTATCCAGTTAACCCTGCCATGATATTATGTTAAATAAAATCCACAAACAGTCTCCAAAACACACTGCCTCCTTATTATCTGGTACACCCTGCCAAGGTATTATAGTTAAAAACAAATCATCAACAGCTCTCAAACATACTGCCTCATTAGTATCTAGTTAAACCTGCCAGGCCAGGGTATTATATTAAAAAATATCTACAAACAGCCCCCAAAACACACTGCCTTATTAGTATCTGGTACACTTTGCCAGTATATTATATAAAAAATCATCAACAGCCCCCAAAACACACTGCCTTCTTGGTATCTGGTTAACCCTGTCAGGATATTATATTAAATAAATATCCATCAACAAGCCCCAAGCACACTGCCAACTTACTAGTATCTGATTGATCCTGCTAGGAAAAAAAGTAAATAAATTTCAGCAGACTGAGTGATAATAATTATTATCAAGTCAGTCAGTTCACAATGAAATGCAAGCATTTTTTCACTTACCTTATCCAAAAAATAAATCTCCCTCTCGGACCGATGATGACTCGATTCTAACTGCATGATGCACTTAAAGCATGGGAAGGGTACTTCAATGGTTTCCCTTCTTTATACACTTACATCAGTAGCTGGGTCACATACGCAGATTATGTGACAGGCTGCTGACCCTAACAGTCCATTTTCCAGCAATATTCCTGCAGTTAAAACTGCAGTGACTTCTGGGCATCTTCTTTGACATCCACCTACTTTCTAATCTGAACTGTCTACAAAACATTCCAGTCCACCCACAAGACAGAAGTTTTCATATATTTTTTAACAGAACTCAGGCATCCATGAGAACACCTCTGAGTTCTGCAAATGGTCGCACTCATATTTTTGTACTAGCAATCTGCTGCTAATGCTGTAGGTAAGTATAGTCTTTTTTTATATTTTTACTTTTTCTTTTTCTTACTCTCCAAAAGTGGGGGGAGGGATGCAGCCCACCAGTCCAGTACCACGAGCTGCCCCACAGACTATTTAATCCATAAAGAAGCAAAAGGCCGGAATACCTCTGTTAAGTTCAAGTATATCCTGCCTTCCATGGGAAGCATGCACACATCCAGATATGCCTTCTTTAGATAGTGTGGCACATAGCTTGGCAGTGGGTGCTCAGCAGTCAAAATTTCCAGGGCTGCAATTCCAGGTGTTGTCTCTAGGTATCACCCTACTGGCAAGCAACAATTACCTTCCTCCACCTAGTCTGAGCAAACCAGCAATGGCCATTCACTCCCATCCTTCCTGATGTGGTCTGTCTAGCAGTCATAGTGCTAATTGAATCCAGGTCATCCGGCTCAAATCAGGACTCATCAAACATAAATAATGCTGAGTCACAAACCAACCAAAAATAGCTAGACATTATAGATCTAAGTCATTTCTCTCCCTTGATGCTTGATTATCTGCTTGTCCTCTGTAGTGTCAGTGGTGCAACAGATAGTACACTCACATTTGATGCAGAAGGCTTTGAGTTCTAGTCTTACATCAGGTAGATGGATTGCTGACATTGCAGTGCAGCATAAGGGGTGCTGTATTCCTGAGTGTGTCATTCTTCAGATGAGATGATAAACCAAGGCCCTATCTGCCTGAGTTATTGGTAGCTCAGGTGGATGTAAAATATTCCACAGTACCTAGTGGAAAAAGTAGGGGTAGTTCCATGAGGCTCTGGCCAAATTTCTTCTAGTAATATAAATAACACCCCAGGTCTCTCCTGAAAAGAGGCTACTAGCCTAGTTGGATTAACCCAATCAACAAAAGGATAAATAAAATAATATGCACTTAACCTCCTCACTTATAGGTTCTTTTTATCCTCTAACCAATGCCATAAGTTTGAGATGGCTTACAATAAGGTAGATAGGTTTGCTGTAGGACATCATTTTAGATCACATCACTATTTAACTCTTTGTAGCCTCTAATGTTTGAAGTTTAACCACTAAGTATCCCTAATTCAGCTGACATTTGCTTATAACCTCTTCCACACTCCCAAGTCTCCTGTAGTGTTTGGAAGCCCAGTGAGGCATAATACCATGTATTTAGGACTTCACTGGACAGGTAGTACAGATTCCAAACAGAAGGAATAAATATGGGAATTCTCACTATCCAGTAAATGTTGGCAAGCTTTGGGCATCACAATTTAATATACATACTAGAAAATAAAGGACTTTAATATAGCATTAAAGAAAAATGTCTACAGTGCAGTGGTATTGTCGTTCTGGTACAATTTAGTAACTTATGTATCAGGCACCCTTGTAATCTATGTACCATTTTAAAGATGACCTGCACTACCTTGCATTTTAAGGATAGAAACATAATTTGTAGCACTTATGTACTAGTAATTGTTTGCTTATCCTTGGCTAACTGCTGAAGTTTATATCAATGTTGTATCAGTCATGTGGAATCATGCTGATCCACTGAAGTAGCTCTCAGTAAGTGTGTAAGTCATGAAAATATCTCCTCAACCTATTTTTATTTCTTTTTTGCAGGGGTGGCAAGTCCTCCTGCAACCCAATGTGTGCATTCACCAGCACCTCCATACCTTGGATACCTCTATATACCAACCCTGTAGTCAACAGTGGAGTTGTAAAGCTGTCTGCTGTGGTCTTAGGATACTAAAAAACCTACATACTATACTAAATATCTTGACCTTTTGAGGAGGTGGCAGCTTATTAATCTCAGTTGCTTACTCATGTATATGTAGCTTATGAATGCTTTTTCTCTACCAATTGAGCAAGATTTGCACATGGTTATTGAGATAAAATATGCTGATCTGATCTCTATAGTTGAACTAAATGTGCACTCTAATTTACTGCATGAAATACAAGAACTTTATAAGCATATGAGAACCAGCTTATATATACAAAAAAGGAAGCTGCTAGGGGATCTAAAAGATTTTCAAAGGGCAATGTATTTGTGCAGCCTCGGGAAAGAAATAGACCTCCTAAAAAGAATATTGTGATTGAAAATTATGGAAATCCCAATAACTTATCTCATTTGGTCACTTTATATCAGAGAACCCCCTTTTCTAATCCTGTACCATTAAGTGAATCAGTATTAACTTCCTCAACCAATCAGGTTGAGTATAGGAGCCAACACCCTCCCAATGAGGTTTTAACAGGAGCCCAGCAAAATGATGATGTCATCATCAGTGGCCCAAACAGACATGAGTTAGCTGATACATGAGCTGATGAGCAGGAGCAGGAACAAACTACTGTGAATGCTAACTTTATGAGAACCATGGATCCCATTGACTGTTTGTTTTCTTTTTAATTGGAGGAATCATTCTCAATGGAAGAAACAAAGCCTCAGAAGGAATATTCAGCAAGAAAATGAAAACAATCATTTCAGAGGCCTATAACCAGAAGCCAAACAACAAGGAGATGAATGGCCTAGTGTTTAATCTATCTAAACACATCCTGGATGCAGATGAATTATCTGTGATATCAAAGGGTCTGAGTTTTGTGCCTTCTGCAGTGGCAAATATCTCTAAGACATTAGCAGAGGTAAAGTATTTTACAGGGATATTAAATCTGAAAGCCTTATATGGTAATAGTGTAATGAACTATGATAACAGATGTAAAAGGTGTAGCCTGTTTATTCCACAAAGTAATAATTTAATTCAAGTGTTTGAAAGGCTGTGGAAAAAGAGATGTATAATTTATACACTAATCAAAATATTGATAATTTTTTTAATTTAACTAGAAGTGAGCAAAGTGCTATTAGTAAATTAATTAGTAATGAAGACATTGTTATAAAAATGCTGATAAAGGTGGAGGGGTAGTTGTTTTAGGCACTCTTTTTTATATTGAATCCATGAATATGTTGGTAAATTGTGCTGATTATACTAAAATTACAAGGTATGAATGTAATGTCATTATAACTAATGTGTTAAACAGTATAAAGAGAATTTTTGAGCAAAACAGAATAGATAAGGATACATTTGATTATTTAATAGTGAACAAACCCATCATTCTGTTTATTTGTGGGCTTCCTAAGCTGCACAAATCTATGACTAAGCCTCCACTTAGACCTATAGCATCAGCTAGAGAGTGGGTAACTTAACCCACATCTAAGTTTTTAGACAACCAAATAAGAGTGGGCTTTGAAAAGACTGGGACAATCATTAAGGATACAAATGATTTTTTGAAGCAATTATAGGACTGGTCTAAGAATGTGAATTTTACTGATTGTATTTTTGTAACTTTAGATGTGGATTCATTATTCACTGTAATACCTAATGACACTGGAGTTTCTTACATGAAAGAATATTTTCTAGATTTTACTGTATACTCTCAACAGTATATTCATTTGCTATCTGACTTATTACATATGGTTCTATCAAACAATGTGTTTTTATTTCAAAAACAACTTTATGTCCAAAAGAGAGGAGTAGTTATGCAAACATTTTTATGTTTATATGGGAACAGAATTTTATTCTATCCACAGATAATGGTCTAGCAAGGAATGTAATTTTTTATCGTAGATTTGTGGATGATTTGTTTTTAATATGGAGAGGTAGTGTTGATAGCTTCAATATCTTTAATGAACATTTATCCTCCACATGTTCCTTTTTATGTTTTAAAAAACAATATCAACTGAGAGCACTGACAATTTGGACATAACAGTGTTTAGAGGCATCAACAATACATTAAATTCTCATTTATATAGAAAACCAGCTAAGAGAAATGCATATTTACATCATGACAGTATGCACCCGCAGTTTATGTTTGACAACATAGTTAGGAATCAACTTCATAGAGTTGCAAAACTGAGCACAATTTATGAGAACATGCAATTGCAATTACAGAAGACTGCTGCAGAGTTTGTAAATAGAGGTTATAATAAGTGGAAAGTACTAGAGATTTGTGAGGATGTTTAGAGTTGTAGAGCTACCACACTTAAGCCACTGTTCCCAGAAGCTAGCCAAGCAGTAGTAATGAATAAATGTTTACAGGGTAAAGTTAGATGCATGTTAACATATAATTGAATTACTGATAATGTTAAGAAAATCATTGAGAAATACTAGCACATTCTACATGATATACCAGAACTACAGATGGCAGCCTATGAGACCATGCTTCGGTTTTAAGAATAATTGAAGTTTGAAGCAGTTGTTATGTTATAAAGAACAAACGTATATCTAGGAAGACACAACCAACTAAGAATGGTACCTCTGAATATGGCAGATGTACTTTCTGTAGTTTCATTTGTTGTGATAAATATTTTACTCATCCAGTTTCTAACAAGACCTTTAGACTACATGCATATGATAATTGTGAAACATGGAATGTTGTCTATTTGGATAGATGAGTTGTATGTCAAACATATTATGTAGGTAAAATGAACTAGAGGTTACAAAATTGCATCTGCAAACACCTATCTGAAATTAAAAAAGACATAGGGCTGGATTCACGAAGGCACGGAGCCTAAGAGTAGAGTAAGACTCCATGCAGCCAACATGTCTGCCAAGCGATCCAGGAAGAGCCGTTAGGGGCGTGTAACAGAGTTACTTAAACTAGTCCTACACGGACAGGGCTTGGATATGCAAATTACCTCAATTGCAGGCGAAAGCTATGCAAATGAGGTACATTTGCGATCCAGGAAACCCGAACCTGTCCGAGTAGGAGTAGTGTTATTTGCAGAAATGTACTCAGTTGATAACTGAGTACGGTTCTGCAAATAGCAAAATGGAGCCATGACAGCTGCAAAAAAAGCATGCATTTACAGGAGGAAGCATGCCAACGGCCAAAAATATGTCCATTGGCAATGGGAAGTGATTCAAAATAGAAATAAAATATATTTTTTTTATCCCGATCTCCGGGGTTTAACTGTAGTGCAGCGCTGCGCCCTAAAAGCCAGAAAATTAATAATTAAGATCCACAAATGTGGAATTTATACTCAAAATTAATTTACAATGCAAGTGAATGGCAGGCTGAAGATAACATGGCCACCGAGTAGAGGTTGCTAAGTGGGGAAGCTCAGTCTAAGAGATGTAACCAAGTATTAGTAGGCTATCCTATGCAAATGAGAGTTAGGATAGTGAATTGCAAGTTTACATAGGAAATGAGCACAGTCAGTGGAGTGTAGGAGCAAGATAAGGAGAGTAACAGAGTAGATGATAGGTGACATCACGAGGGGGCTATGTATGAAAGGAGTGAAGCTCATTGGAGCAAAGTGTCATGTGTCAGCTGACAATTACATATTATTGAAAGAGGAGTGTCAACAGGTAGGCCAGGTAAAGTCAAGAAATGGAAGGTGTATGCCATGGATAACACCAAAGTTTCTTGCTGAGGGTGCATGCGCGTGTGTGCGTACCAGTAAACCTGAGTAAGACAGTGTGCACGCGTGAAAGCGTGTATGCACAAGAGTAAGCTCGAGTAAGCATATGTAAGGCTGTGAAAACAGCTGTAAGTGCGTTTGCGCTGGTGTGCATGCGTTTTGACAAGAATAAGCAGGTTTTAGTCAGTGTAAGCATGTGTACGTGAGTGTTAGCTGGTGTGCGCGTGTTTGCGCTTGTGTGAATGGCACTCCCCCTCAGGAAACAGAAAGGAAAAAGGAAGCACACCAAATAGTAGGGAAGTTACCAGGGAGTACTAGCAGAGCTAGCAGGTGAAAACAATCAGAATCAGGCAATTACCCAGGCAGAACTCTAGCCCAGCCCAGCCCAGCACTTAAAACACTGCAAACAACAGTTCATTATGTTTCTCTCAAGAGACACTGCAACACTGCAGTAAGCTAATAGCAGTGAAAACTGAAAAAGCTGTACTGAGTCAAAAAATGTTAGGGGCTGCCATTGCTGTTATAAGGTGACATATGCAACATGCTGAGGGTGGTGATGATGCAAATGCTGCTGGACAACCCACAGTGAGGAGACGGAGAACAGTGTACAGGCCCAGGGTAACCTACCAAGGGCTACATGAGTTGGAGATAGTGGAGCGCTATATAGTGGACAGAGACATCTTGCAGCAAATTGTTGAGCTGTGCAGGCCATGCCTCACACACAGAACCAACAGAGGGGAACCCATCCCAGTGGAAACTAAGGTATGTGTTGGCCTAAGAATATTAGCAACAGGTACCTTCCAGAGACCAACTGGTGATATGATGGGAATATCACAGGCATCAGCATCCAGGGTACTGCACCAGTTCCTGGATGCCATGTCAGCACATGTCGGTGATCATGTATACTTTCCCAATTCCCGTGAGGTATTGGCCAGCAATATGCGTCTCTTCCAGCAAATAGCGGAATACTCTGAGGTAGTGGGTGCAATAGACTGCGCGCACATATGCATCAAAGCACCAGCCGGTGAGCAGGGTAGGGTCTACTTCAACCGCAAGGGCTTCCCCTCCATCAACTACCAGGTCGTGTGTGACGCCCAGGGCATAATACTGAATGTGTGTGCTGGCTGCCCTGGAAGCTACCATGATTCCCATATCTGGCATCTGACGCAGCTGTACCAGACATTTGCCAATGGGGACATCCCAGATGGACACCTAGTGGGAGATGCTGGCTATGCACTGGAGCCGTGGCTGATGACACCCATCAGAAATGCACACACACCTGAACAGGAATGCCATAATGAGGCACACGCACAAACATGAAATGTAATCGAGTGTGTGTTTGGGCTGCTCAAGTCACGGTTCTGGTGCCTGGACACATCTGGTGGAGCCTTGCAGTACTCACCAACTACATGTACCCAAATTGTCATGGTATGTGCTATGCTACATAATATGATCCTGCGAAAACAGCTGCAGCAGGACCAGCATAGGCCTGGGCCAAACAGCCCCCATCATTGCCAGGGCCATCACAGGCAGAGCGTGACTCAGAGGAGGAACAACCTGAGCCTGCCCCAGTAGGCAGAAGGAGGCATGCCCAGTATGCCTTGGCCTTGGCAAAGAGGCAACGCATAGCACATACACTGGCTCAGTAGGAACTCTGGAAATGATACTTCTCTCTGACCCGCACATATAGTAAAAGGGATGCCTACGTTGACAATACCTACAGTCAAACATGTATAGGGAGTGTAGTATGTGCATCCGACATAGGCAGCCCTTCATCAACACCTGAGGCATGATTGCCATGTGTTAAGCAATATAAAGCAGTGCTAAACAGCATTTACCACTATGTAGTATATGTAAACCAAATCTCACACACCAACTAGTACAAATGTGGTCAATGTTGAGTAATATTGGCCAACGTCCAGCAATGATGGTTAATATTGAGCAATGTTGGACAAGCTGGGCCTAAGTAGGGCATAGCTGAACAAAAACCAACATGCTCATAGTTGCTCTACTGGCCCTTAAGCAGTCTAGTCTGCTCAGTATGAAAATATAAGCGGTGGTGGGCCTCGAACCCAGGATACTGTGCACTATAGTCATAGTACTGAACCACTAAACCATGACAGTATTGCAGTGGTTAACCTGTATGAAGAAATATTGATAAGTTTATGCAAAGTATTCCATGGAAACCCTGCAGGCACAGCATAATCCCTGTCAAGTTATGACACAAAGGTGAGTCCTGCAGTAAGAACAGAACCTGACATTCAACACACACAGTACAAATGTTAATACTGGACATGTACACATACATAAAATGTAGTGGACCTCAGACAGCAATATACAGAAAGGTCACACTGGGCATGCTCACACACTTGAATACATGAGACAAATGTCAGGCAACAGAACACTGACAGTCTGAACTGGGCATGCTCACACACTTAGGCCATGTTGGAGTACAGCAGTGGGCCACACATATCAGGCACTTGCATGTGTTAACCCAGGAACCTCTCACTATCCAGCAATCTGCCTTGTGCCCACACTTATATGACAACAGACACGTATATAATATAGTGGAACCCTGTCATAATCAAATATGTTCCGCAGATACCTAAGCGGTTCATAGAAAGTGGGAAAGCAAAGATGATAAAAACCTGCAAACAGTATCAGCAATAAACATTGTGCATCATGAACATTGTCATAGGTTCAGAGGTTGATACTAGGCTATCTGCCAAAGGGCATGTTCAAGCATAGCCCGAGTGTGTTTGGCTGCTGCAACCCAGTCAAATCAGAACACTGTGCTCGTGAATAGTAGGTCACACAAGATAGCCCATTTACGTTTAGTGTATTGTGCCTCTGTCTAGCAGGGACCCAGAAGATATCCCATGGGTACACATATGATCACCCATCCACTTGTCAAAATGTCACCTGTAGGTGGTCACTGGGTGGCTCTGCTTATGCAAAACTGGGACTACGCTCTGCAGTGAGTGGAGCTTTATGGATAATAATCTGTCTCCCCAGCATGTTCTATCAACATCTGTGCTGAGGTATATGTCCTGGAGTGTGTAGCTCCAAGGGGGTTGGATATCCTGAGGTGGAGCATGTCCATTAATTCTGGGTCAGATATTGCCTTAACCACAGGCTCACAACACATCCGTGTAGGTGGTAAGTGACTGAGTAGAGCTGGAGTTACTGTATCTGAACTGTGCAGGGCATCCGTATGAGTCCCTACATCTGCTTGATGAGTAACATTTGTGGCCATTACAGTTGCTGCAGGTGTCGGGTAAGGTACAACCCAAATGTGGCATAGTAACCAAGTATGATTGTGATGAGTATAGGGGCAAAATGACCACACGTGATCAACATGTGAAACCATGTGGGATATGATGGGCTATGTAGAAGTACTGTCTAACCACTTTGGCAATGTGATTGTCAAAGGCGAGAGTATGAACAGGTCGTGTCCCCAAACCCGTAACAACTAATACCGTATGTAATGGATGTCTACCTATGTGGTAATGTGTGGGCATGTTGTCATTCTCAAAGGGGATGACTATGCAACTAATGGCATGTAGCTATAGGCCATGGCTCAGGCACCAGTCATTCCATCTCTGTGAGACCCTGTATGAGTATGCATGTGCCAGCTGGACAGTTGATTATGGCACCCAGTTTGCAGTCATCTGCGAACATGGGCAGCCATATCTCTCCTGTGATAGCCTGTACATCACACAAATATATACTGAACAAGAGAGGTCCCAGGACTGAGCCTTGTGGGATGCCATGTGTAACTGGTGTATAGTCAGACATGGCACCTGCAACACTGAGCATGTGGGTGCTATCCCTGATCCAGGTAGCAATCCATTGTGTGAGATATGTGTCGATATTGATGCCGGTGAGCCTATGCATAATGGCCGTGTGGGGTAGTGTGTTGAAGGGTTATGCAAGGTCCAGGCAGGCTGTGTGGACAGCCGTCCCAACACTGATGGACCTGGTAACTGTTTAAAGAATACAAACAGGTCCAACAGGCAAGATCTGCCCACAACAATGCTGTAATGTGTAGGACCCAGTGTCTGTAGGTTTCCCATGTCTATGTGCATGAGTCCCATTACAATACACTGCATAGCTTTGCAGAACAGGCTACTTAGCCCTATAGGCTGATATTGTCTGTGGTCTGTTATGGCAGTATTCAGTGGAGTGGGACCACTATCACTGTATGCCATTCCATGGGTACAAATCCTGCAGTAACCCTGATATCAAACAGTGATGTAATGTGAGGGTTACGTCTGTCATGAAGGCCGTGTACAACACAGGCCAGGACACTGTCTGGTCCCATTGATGCTGTGTTGTCCACTGTGGGGAGGGCAGCACTCACCTGTTTATTCGTGATGTCAGGGAGGCTACACTCTGTTGGGATGGACAGTACCTCCTTAGGGGGCATGGGGAGGAGACATCTGCATTGAACCTGTTTGCCAGGATGTTGGCAATGTTTGTGGGTTCAGGGTATGTTCAGTCAGTATGCAGTAACACACAGCATATCGGTGAGTGTCCAGCCAGG
Organism: Protopterus annectens; assembly: GCF_019279795.1. Lineage (NCBI taxonomy): Eukaryota > Metazoa > Chordata > Ceratodontiformes > Protopteridae > Protopterus > Protopterus annectens. The sequence continues at coordinate 15,603,976 of NC_056731.1, forward strand.
TACCTGAATTAACTGAAGAAGGCCTTGTGAGTGTCCAATGTGTCTGGTGCAATTGTCCGTTAGAAGCGGCCCTGATATAAATACACGAGTGATTGTAGCTGTCTGCTAGTACAGATCACAGATGCCTTCCCTGTCTGGGATTGTGCTCTATCATGTAGTAGCTTCCTCCTTTTGTTGTATAGCGCATTAATGGCCGGGGTCCACCAGACAGGTCCCCTGCCATTGGAGTAGTGAGTGTTATTTCGGATAGAATGATCCATGCAGTCCACTAGGTGTCCATAGACTGTGTATGTAAAGGATTCAGCAGTCTGAGCCATACTTACCATTGACCCAGGATCTCTGAAGGATACCACCGTGGTATGGAAAAGTGTGATGTTTGCTTCTGGGAAGTTCACCAAGATTACCCAGAATGGGTGTGGGGACAGGATATGGATGTCCAGTGAGATAAAGTATGTTCTGTCCTTACCAATGAGGGGTATATCGCAGGTGTGGAACATAGAGTCCCCATGTTGGTGATGATCATGTCCAATATGTTGTCCTGTCTTGTGTGTGTGGTGACCGGTTGTGCCATAGCATATGAATTTACAGATTGTAGCAACTGTTGGGCGAGGGTGTTGGGGCCTGAGTACTATCCCCAGTCAATGTGTGTGTATTTGATGTCACCCAATATAATGGTGTTTGGGGAGACCGTCGTATTGTCCAGTGTTCCCCGGAAAGATGAGTGTGGTTGCTGAGTTTGTGAGTGTGGTCTGTATCAGGCAACAAACCAAAAGGCAGATTTGCACAATGTTAGGTGCATATGTATGGTCTGTGATGCTTTGTGCAGTGCTACCAACCTAGAGGTATGTGTATCTGTGTTGTATATGGATACTCCCCCTATTTGTGTTGGCCATTCCGAGTTATTTGGTCAGAAAGCATGGTACGAAATATAACCTGGTAGTGCTGGTGTGCATGTGGGAGCCTGAACCATGTGTCTGTTAGTGCACAGATATTGTTATTCTCCATACTGAGGAGATTCCTGAGTGTGGTCAATGTGACGGTAATACATCTGGTGTTGAGCAGCATTACCCTCAGTGTCATGTACTCTGTAATGTCTATGGAGGTGAGTCTGTCTGTTGTGCCCTGCTTAAATAAGGCAGTATGGTGGCAGCAAGTGTCTTAGCCAGTATTCAAATATCCAAGGGTGACAGGCGCAAGCTGTCCATAGGGAAGCTACGTGGCATGTCTTGAATGTCACCCCAGGCTGACAGACACTGTATCTCCTTTGAATAACACCAATATGTTAGCCAACTGTTAAACGTGATCAGTTTGTTGGTATACTGAGACATCATACTTGGTGAGTGTAAGATGCTAGACAAGGTCAGGGTCATACCATCCTGGGCTACATGATCAGAGAGTTCCTCTATGTATCATGTCATGTGGTCCAGGGAGGAACGTCTGAGGTTGTATGCACCAGCATGGACAATGATGGAGCCAGTCCTGGACTTGCTTTGGAGTGACCTGAGTGCATGTATTATGTGGCGGATCCTGGTACCTGAGAGACAGCTCTAAGTGACTATTCCCTTGTTTGGCCTGGTGAGTGGGACGTCAGTGTGTCTGACATTAAGTGTCACCCATTACATGTGTATCAGCTGTGTTGTTTAGCCTGAAGGGCAGTGACTGTGTGGCACACTGACATTGTGAACTATGTGTTATGCGGGTATTGTAGTGGGGTAGCAGCTGTTTGTGTGTCTGCTTTGGAGGTCTCTGCTGCTTAGGCAGAGTGTATGTAGAGCCTCCGAGTGAATGAGTGGGGGAGTATCCATATTCATCAAGGATACCCACACCTCCTGGTTAGTGGCACAGCACGATGCTTCAGAGATCATCCACGTGCAAATAACAACAGGCAAAACTGCGATTCAAATTGTAGCTTGCTACAGATCACCCATCATGTCCCAGGACCCCTATTCCAAGTTTCTGGAAACACTGGGAAACATAAAGGTCCTACCAAACACCCTAATATTGGACGAGTTCAACTATGCAAACATTAACTGGAAGAACTACTCAAGTACTAACTCCCTTGCCCAACATTTCCTAGAATTTATAAACTCAAATGCCCTGGATCAACTGGTCAACACTCCCACCAGAGGTGACAACATATTGGACCTGGTCATCACTAACACTGGAGGTCAACCCCTCGCTGGTTAGGTCTGACCATAAACAAATCACTTTGGATATCCACATTCTGCCCCCACCCCTGGACAAGGAAACCACTGTGAAAAACTTTTCAAAAGCAATTGAAAAAGTAAAAGCAAAAGAAATTGTACATTTAAACCTATACTGAAATTTGGTTACAATACCATAAAGGAATCATTTAGCAAACAAAATAAAAGGGAAGCATTTGTAATACCATTTAATGAGGCTTCGGATGCTATAGTTAACACATTGACGGATGTATGGACGACTGTGTTTGGTAATAAATTGGAAGTATTAGGAATTATTGGAAACTCACCATGTATTACATATAGCAGAGGAAGGAACTTAAAAGAATATTTTGAAAATAACAATAAAACACAATCATACAATAATTCAAAAATGAGTAAGTGTGGGTTTTGTAGAACATGTTAATTTGTTAACGATGGTCCCTATGTCATGATACATAATTACAATAGATCCATAAAATGTCCGGGGTTTGCTAATTGCAGTACCAAAATGGTTGTTTACCTAGCCACATGTTTATCATTTCAAGCATTCTATGTAGGTAAAACCATTAGAAAGTTAAGAAATCATATCACGGAACATATCAGAGATATTAAAAATAAAAAAAACAACCAATTCCTTGTATATACACAGTACGAGATGTCCAGATTTTAAAAGGTTTATTTTCTTTGTAATTGATAGAATACCACATAATATGGATAGGGGTGGTGATGTAAAAAAATTATTGGAGGTAAAGGAATGCCTATGGCAACTTAGGTTGAATGCTTGTAACTTGCCAGGCATTAATGAACATGTATCCATCTCCAGTATTCTTAAATGTAAATCTTATATTATTTGAAAAGGTCACTATTGTTGTATCTGAAAAATTGACGATAGGAACTACATGGTTTTGTGTATATTATATATACATTCTCTCTTTAAACAAAACATTATATTCACATTTAGTTTTTATTGTTTCAATTTTTTAAAAATATATGTATTTTATTAATATATTTATAACATGTATTTTTGTATCAATATTGATCATAAACATTCGTTTGGACATATATATAAATACAAATATAAACATTTTTACAATATACTGAAAACAAGAAAACAGGTACTCCACAAGTAATCCACAAGTAATGACGATAGTCCCAAAGGTGATGTCCTGAACTTATGTTCAGGACATCACCTTTGGGACTATCGTCATTACTTGTGGATTACTTGTGGAGTACCTGTTTTCTTGTTTTCGGTTTTTTGGTTTATGGTATTGTTCTATAGGTTCATTTTTACAATATATTTATATATTATTGTATATAAGTTAGGAGGCGTTTATCTTAATTAATATGTAATGAATTACAAATGAGTCAAGGTTAGCTTAAATGTTGATTGGAGAATTTTTAATGAGAATATCTTAATAAGGAAATGTGATTTCAAAGTGAGTTTACTCTGATGAAACCCACGGATTAGATGGGTGAAAGCACTTAGTGTGTATGGAATTTATATGTTCGTGCTTTGCTGCTATTATACTACTTCGTGTTATTATTTTGTTATCACAGTATTGGTTATTAAAGGTCACATCATGATTGCAGCTGCCTTGGTATTATTTCTAAACATACAACACACCATTATATGCCAACACAGATGAGCATTACCTGTGTACCATACAGTACTGTGTGCCATTACTTACACACCCTTATGCCTGAGTTTTGTCATCTGTGCAGACTACAGGAAACACAGATGACAGTGTTTCCAAGCAATGTGAACACACACCATACTGTGCTGTTTAGGCCTACAGCTTCTGGTAGTACTATAGTTCATATGGGAATTGGATTCACCAGCAATACCACTCACTAAGCATACATGTATTGCTTTAGCCTACAATGAGACACCACATTCGTCAACAAGGAACTACATCACATCATATGCTGTACTACTATGTCTGCCTAACAGTACATTACACATCATTTGCTGTCCTCACAGCTAGGATAGACACTACCATGCCAGTTTCAACTTCACACTAAGCTATCACACCTTTACAGACCTTGCACACATTCAGCGTTACACTTATTCAACCTCACATAGCAGGTATTGCACTGAGTACATGTGTGAGTGCATAGTGTCATAGGTAGGTAATATGCTGTTGGCCCTAGAGCCTACGGCAGCCTAGCCATATGCTACCCTGGCCTTTGACACGCATGTACTTTGATTTCACTTGCCCCTGCCAACCAGAACCACAGAGGTGTTTCCTGGGGTGTATTACCAATTTCCCACACAATCATCAGGGGTATTTATGACAACTGCTAAGGAGGAGCCTTGTTTGCTATTGCTACATGGTCTATTCCAGTGTATGGCATATCTCTGAGATGGGAACCTATCCCTCCAGCATGCGCTGTTTAGTGAGCTGACGAGGTTTAGGGCCCTAGAGCATGTATCCAGGAGGGATTGTGATATGTTGCCATGGTGGTTGTCACCCAGCTATGGGTGTGACATACCTCTGTATGTCTGGCAGAGGTCACCTCTGTGTGGCCAGTATGCAATACAGTGTAGATGTGGTTTTGTGAGTCAGTCTGCATAGGACATCTGTTTGCGGCCAGTATTACCCTTTGGGAGGTATGTCTGTGGCCTTTTCACCTGGTGTAGTTGTCCTGTGAGGTACATACCACACAGGGCATTGTGATGGCTAGAGGGGAACACTGCCCTATATTTCTATAGATGACACACCTGTTGTCATGACACATAACACACTGACTGATTACAGGTGTAGTGTGGCACTGTCTTCATCAAAGTGGAGGCTACTGTCCACCTGTGTCCCATGTTTCCTTATCACACCTTCACTGTTAGGTAGATCTCTACCTATGTGGTAGTTAATGGGTACAGTGTTTTGGAAAGGAGGAATGGCACTGCAGTATCAACACTTGTCTACAGTCCATGCCTTGGTCACCACACACCTGTTGCAGTACATATATCCCTGTGTCACTCTGTCTCTCCCTCTCTCTATATATGGCGATATATATTTCTATATATCTATATATATATATATATATATTATATATATATGCATATATATATATATATATATATATATATATATATATGTACACATACATGCACGCATCCATTGCTGTACACATGGATGTTCATATAGGCACATGTACAGTCCACCTTTCATGGTGGGGATATCACTTATGCGACAGTTGAGGGATGTACAGTTATGTGATTATATTGCACAGTGTTGTTCAGAATGCATGCGGGTGTCCTCAGCCCATGTAGCATTAGCAGGCCTCACTGGCTGTAACACAGCAGATCTGACAAATCAGTCCCACAGCATTTAACCACCACATGACATATATCAGCACTGCATGCTGTTTTCTAGGCCACACACTACGACCTACATAGATATATGCACATATCAACCTTCAATGACAGATATCTGTCCACCCTTCACTAACAGTTGCAGTATGTCCCTTGCCCTATGCACATGTGCGGATACAGATAGATACGTACTGCTGCCACACATGGATGATTTGCAGTGTGTAGAGTACTCTTCAGGAATGTCTGCTACATGCCAACACATACATGTGAGTTACATACCTTACCTTTGTATTTCCCTGCTCCGTGTGTTACGGTTTTGTAGGGTTTTTTTTTTGGTTGTTTGTTTTGGGTTTCCCCCCTCTATTTCAGTTTATGTCTCAGTTTCTCTCTCTGTTGTGTCTCTGTCTGTGTCCGTGTCTCTCTCTCTCTCTCTCCCAGCACCTGCAATGATAGAATTGCATGTGTGGACTGCAGGTACAGCCTGCTTTTCTAGGTATCTGCACTTGTGCATGTGACAGCCCCTGCACCAATTGATGCCCACCAATCAGTAATTGCATGCAGCCTGCTGTGTGGTGATTGCATTACTCACTGTGATTGCAGCCCACTGCTATAAAATGCTAGGTTAGGTAGGCGTAGCCCTTTCAGCTGTCCAAGTTGGGGCCCATGCTTGTTTGCTCTGGACACCGTTGTGTCAGTCAGAAGGTTGGTATATGTCTCTTATCTGAAGCTAGGGTTGTAGCCAGTTATATGTATGTTGTACTCAAACCTGAATGTTGCTGCTTCCAGTACACACTTCTGAGTGTAGACATGCACTCACCCCTCCAAATGCTAACACAGGATACATGGGAGTGTGTACTTTATTTCTGACTTACACAATTAACTGCCATACAAATGTGGTTATTGCACTGTATTCCTGTGGCCAGTATTTATCCTGGTCTGATTCTGTGTGATGTTTGTGAGGTGCTACTGTAACATTATTCCCTGCTAGGATGGCTGGTTCTCCTTTCACAGTCATGTCATGCAATTCCACAACAACTGCTGGTAAAGACCACAGAACAGGATTTGTGTTATACCATTCCTGATTTCCATTTCCATTCCCTCATTGTAATGCATGATATATTTATTTCAGAACCCAGCTATTTGTAAATCTGCTGTGGCTTAGTGGTAATTCATACAGTCTATTGTGTCAATGGTCTGGGGTTCGAGACTTGCAGAGGTTTTTCCTTTTGCTGCTGAGCAGAACAAGGGCCCTGCCATAGAGTGACTAAGGCACTTTTAAGCAGTTGTAAGCGGGTTTGTGCATGTTTGCACGATGCTTATCAATGCTTAGCTAAGTGCACACATGCGCACACTCGCTTAAACCCACTTACTATTGCTTACAAGTGCTTACTCCCGCTAACACCCACGCTAATTTCTTTTAAAGAAAAGAAAATGGGGAGATAGGAAAGTGGTGAAAAAGGGAGCACAAAGAGGGACAGACAGTAGGTAAACAAGCTCGGGATGTGCAGATCGGGTGTAGGGAAGGTCCATAGCTGCCCATTTCTTTACCAGCAACAGTTGTGCATATGCAATAAATTTGGAGTGATATTTGAAACCTTCCACCCCTGGGAGAGGGGTGAGGACAACAAAGTATGTTGTACTGCCAATTATAATTATCAGTTTACATGTCCAATGGACATGTGTGCGAAATGGGCAGCTATGTATTGGGGCGTATTTTTTTTGTGGATGCAGATTGCCCTTTTTTTTTTTTCAGGTGAGAGTGGCAAGTGAGGTAAAGGAAGTAGGTATGTCCAGGAAGGTAGGTTGGGGAGGTAAACAGACAAGACAGACAAGATGCATACAGGGGCGGTGTATGACACATGGGGTGGGTGAACACAATTGACGGGGTCGGATGTTTGGAAATCGCAAGCCCATGAGCCCACAGATGGTAACAGTGGAACTGAGATCCCCACCCATAGGCAGTCACCACTGCGCCTTCACAGCCCCAAGGGTGGCTGTGCTGGGGGCTGCATAGGATGGGCAGGGTCACTCATGAGACACGCCACTTTCGCCTTGAGCTGGCATAGGGGATCAGTGACTGAACGCTGGATCTCCCTACGCACCACAACCTGGACCCTTCGAAGGGTGACAGGTGGCCCTTCTCCAACCACGCTTGCACAGGGGGGGGGGTGAGCCCCATCCCCTGCAGCGCTTCCACCCAAAGGTGGCACAGGACCAACGGAGGAGGGGAGCCCGGGCTGGGCATCAGACCTGCTGGTGCCAGGTGCACTCGCCAACTGAGGAGGGACAGGTGGGTCCGTTGGGACCAGCCTTCCCATACATTCTGTGATTAGGTGTGTTTAATTACAACATGAACAACAGCATTCCAGATTAGTTGTAACAGTATGCAGTAATATTCCCATTAACCCAACACACCAAGGTTCCAACAGTTGAACAGCATGCATAACACATGCATATATTGAACCACAGTGGATATTCCAACAGCATGCAGAGATGTTTGGTATCAACAGGCCACCATGATTGTGGTGTTTAAACAGGGCACATGCATCAACATGAATGCAAATATTTATTGAACAATAGGACATATGTCCCAACAAATATTTAAGATTGCACATACCGATTGAGGTGTGGAATTGCATGGTTTATGCACATACAATAGGGTGTAGAGAAAAACCTCGGTTAACATCTTATAATTACCTTTTAGTCTACACTACATTCCTAGTGACTGCAGGTGTTTATCCCCTACATGTATTATTACACTTGCCACCATACATTAGGTTGTGTAATGGGTTTGGCTAGTTCAATATATGCCTGACCTATATCTGGCATACTAACTGTCTAGGATGCAGATGTTACTGCTACATATTTCTTGATTGCATTTCTATTTCTTTATCTACATATCTGGGATGTTTTTACATGACATTTTCACTTCGATTTGTACAGAACCCTGCATTTCTTGACACACACACTCACATTTCTGGGGAAAAAATAACATGCTACACGTGTGCCAGATTTACGTATGCATGACTGTATATATGCTTCACAGCTATTAGCACTTCCATCACCCACTTTATATGGGACTGCACAACTCTGGGTTGCCAGCACTTTTTCAAACAGTACTATTTGTATAATGCAAGGGTACAACAATATTTCAAACTCTGTGACACAGACACACTCCAGGTTTTAGACCTTTATTAATGGCAGTACACACTTTTCCACAAGCTCACTCCTTTATTTGTTTTAACAGTGCATATGGCAGACATGTTCAAGACATATTATACCTTTATTAATAGGTTAGAACACTCTTTTTTCAGGCTCACTCACTTATTTTATATGACAGTGCCTGCAGAGATATTATTCCAGACATATGTTACCTTTGTTATTGGGTTACTACACTCTTTTTCTGCCTCTCTGACATTTTTATCTGACAGTACATGCAGAGGACTTATTCAGGCAATTTTATGGCTGTATTATTGGACTACAACACTTTCTTTCATGCTCTCTCCCATATTTTATATAACAATACATGCAGAATAATCACTAACCTGCCTGGTGGCATAGCCTTAGCAGCCTATCAGCATAGGCTTGCTGATTCGCAGCACGGTCACCTGCAGCTGTAAAGTAAATGAAGGGATATTGAGACATACCTATCCGTTATACATACTCAATTATCAATTCTTACATACCGCATTTCATGGCTACATACTCAGTTGTGGGGCATTCTGCATCCCACGAGCCTCCTGTATCCATTGGTTCAGGCAGTCCTGCTTCTGTCTCTTCAGGTCTGCATGGTGGTGACGGACCTGCTCACCAGTCCGAGGAATGCCTGTGGCATTGGTGAGGTCATGAGCTAACTGGTTCCAAGCCTCTGCCTTGTACTCTGTCCCTTGGAACTGGCCCTGCAGGAGTCTTGACTCATGACGGTGGACAAGAGCCAAACCATGTATTTTGACTCCTCGATGCCCCAGCTTTGCGCTCGGAAGCATGTTCCCTATCTGACACCAGCCATTCTAATTGCAGATGTGAGATACAATCAGTTATGGCATGTATTCCCACCTATGGGGCTTAAATATGCCGCATTTCCCACACTTTTTTGTGATTGGCCGTTTTTTAAAATTCTCGGCTGACTGGAGACCTGCTTAGTAATGGTTAAACTACCATTAGTAAGTATATGTTTGTTAACAGTGGCTGTTTCCCCTAAGTTATCCTGGCTTAGTGGTTCTGTACTTTGCTTGTGATGCACAGAATCCTGGGTTCAAACCTTGTCATCCATTTTATTTTCATACTGTCCAGACAGGCTAGGGGGAGTGGCTGCATTTAAGCAACTTTGCTCTACGTTGCTCCTCGGTGCCCTACGGTGCCCTGGTTGGCACAACGCGCATGTCCGCGCAAACATACTGCGCTAGTTAAAGCACTATTTCACTATGGGCACCTCTATTGCGCTGGGTTAACCGTAATTTAACTATGGGCAACTCTATTGCACTGGGTGAAGTGCTGCTTAGCTGCAGGCAATTATTATATATCAGGATCATTTAAAATATTTATTTTGGCTATTTCACTGGGTTTTACTACTATTTACACATAAATATACTGATTTAAAAATAAATATGAAGGGGAGTGGTGGAACTCAAACTGTGAACGCCTCTTCTTTGTGCGAACGCCCTACCATTACGCTATTGCTATTTGGTGTGATTTGCATATACATTCTTTCTTATGCTCTTCCATGTCAGAATTGCTAACTCTAGCTAAGCAATGGGCACACCCGTGCACACACGCGCAAATATGGGCAACTATTTCGGGTATTTAAAAAATGAAATTAACTTTTTACTTTTTATAACTGTGATGAGGTTTACAATATCAGGGACTGTGGTGTTAGGTGCAAGGACATTTGAGCAGACTCGCTCTTGTGTATTTGCTTTTACTTTTCAATCACTTGCAGGGGCATGGACATTTAGACTACTCGGCAGTCAGACACGCCCCCTGCTTTCTTACACGGTCCGTGTAAGACTTACGGTTGAGTCAGCGTGCCCTCATGCATATTCATGGCACGCTGATGTCATACCGTTCAACTGCAGCCTCCGAGTAAGACTTATTAAGTCTTACACGGAGGATCCTGAATCCGGGGGATAGTTACAAATGCACTGTATAAACACATTAGAGACAATGCTTCTGGACATGGTTTTAAATTTTCAGTCGTAAGAGTAGTTAATAATAATATACGTGGGGGTAATATTAATGATTACACTGAAAAGGAAGAATTTAATTCGATTTTACATTTAGGGGCACATATTTCACCTGGTTTGAATGGCTATGTATCTTTAGCCTTTATTGAAAGAGATACACAAACAAGCCTGATTGTCATCATGTGACCCACTTGGATATTACATAAATGGTAGATGGGATCTTTTTGTTTGATATGCCTGAAGAAGTCTTCTTTAAGGTGAAAGTTTTTACTAGCAGTTTTAAAAGTTGTATGAGTTTAATAAACCACTTCATTACCAGCCGCTCATTTTTCCAGTGACTTCTATTTTACTTGTTTTTTATTTTTGTAGTCACTGGATTTACTTGTGTACTGGCTGTATTTCTATGCCTTTGTTAAAGGGCAAACTCCAGTGATGCTGAAAGTCACTTTCAATGAATTTAATTTGTGGCAATGGGATTCACTGAAAGTGGACTCAGTCAACTGATAGGCTATTAATTTATGTTTATATGTGCTAGTCTCTCTAAAAAGTTATCTGTATATCCTCTGTAGAGTTCTGCAACATAAGCGCTAGACATTATCTGCTAGTGTCTTCAATTATCTGGAAGCAATTGGAGTTACATTCACTTTTTATGTAGTTTACTGCCTTTTTATTTCTGCTAATTGGCTGGTTATGTTTAGGGCATTTTTGTATTGATCTGCTGTCATCAGATGACTACATACAGATCTTGCCTTTAAACTGTCAAATAACCTTTACTACCAGTACTGTAATCTGTTCACACTTCCTTGAATCATATTTTGTACCTTCTAATAATGTCTAAAGGATTTTTTAATGTATGTTGACTTTATGTACCTTAAGAGTTCTGGAGCTTTTCTCCCTAAAACTCCAAGAATGAACCCTATCCAGTTGGACATTCCCAGTCAACAAATGTTAATTAATCAGCTGATTAAGTAATAAATAACACTACAATGTCAGGATTCTTCAGATATAGCTTTTTTGTTTAATGAGTACTTCTTTGCAACCTACATTCCTAGTTAATAAATTTGATATTAAAAATGATCCAGGAAGAGACATTGACTGTCTTACATTTATCAATATTGACAGAATCAAGTGCAGTGACATTTCCTGGGAGTCTGAATGAAAATGAAACCTGTGGTGAGGAGAAACAAGGTTTCCTATTTATTCATCTGCTTATTTATTTATGTACTTATTTATTTAGTAATACAGTAGACTCCCTCTTATCTGGTCTCATTAGGACTGGACCTTAGGCTGGATAAACAAATGGCTGGTTAATCAAAAAAAGCATACCAAAGAGCATTTATAGGTTATAAATCATTTAGAATAACAGGATTTGTGTTAGTATGCATTTTTCTAATGAATATGAAGTATAAAACTGAAATGTCCGTCATTATTTAGCCCAGAGGAGGTAGACGTGTTGTTCTTTGCTAGGACTAAGGCAGAAATTCGGTGGCCAGTTAAACAGGAGGCCAGTTAAAGACGGATGAGTTTCTATTATTTCAGAAACTGTCACAAGTGGGTTAGTTCACTGCTGGTATCACTTCTGGGACAGCAGAATCTGGGGGAGTGGATTCTTTAGTGTCATACAAAAAATTCTTTAAATCTGAGACACTGACAAATGGGATTTTCACCAGCACATCTATACAGCAGGAAGAACTCAAAATTAGGATTCTCTTCTATTCTCACATATATTTTGTGGAAACATAGATGTGGAAGGACAACATATAATTTATTAAATATGTACCTGTTATTTCAGGGGGATTGTAGAACATTAATTTGGCTCACATTAGTTTATTCTATACTTATAAAAGTGGCATGTGGTGTTGGAAACTGGGCTCTCCTGCAACATTACTGAAAGTAGTGGGTGAGGTTGGATGGATACATGCACACACGCACACACACACACACACACACACACACACACACACACACACACACACACACACACACACACACACACACACACACACACACACACACACACACACACACACACACATGCACACATACACAAACACACACATGCTCAACACGCACACACACACACACACACACACACACACACACACACACACACACACACACACACACACACACACACACACACTCACACACACTAAATGGACTAGGAGATATTGTTATTGTAATTGCTATTATTTTACACTGACTTCTTTTTTTAGTCTTGATGTAGAAGATAATTGAAGATATTTTACCAGGAACAGACAAAGGATAGCTCACTGGTGCCATCTTTATTGACCTGATAAAGGCATTCAATCTAGGAGATCACAATCTACTTCTACATCACCTAAGTGATATGGCTATTAGCCAGTATGCCCTATCCTGGTTCTAAAGCTAGGTGTCTAATTGACACTTCCATGTTAAAATTCTTTCCTCTCTCTCTCTCTCTCTCTCTCGCTCTCTCTGTCCCCACTAACCAATTTGAATCAAGGTATTTTACAAGGGTTAATTATTGTCCCACTTGTTTTCTCTCTCTCTCTTTCTCTCTCTCTCTCTCTATATATATATATATATGTATATATAAATAAACTGTCTCTGGAATTTTATTGTTACACGCCTCTTACTTTATGCTGCTGACGTGATACTATACCACTCAAATAAATCTTTCACAGCTTTACAAAAAGTTCATTTTGACTTCCTCCCCTGATTCATTGGATCAGTAATGAACTTATACTCAGTTCATCCAAAAGAAAAATATGATCTTTGGGACAAAATAAAAACTGATCAAGGCTACCTTCCCACTACAAATTGTTGATTACAACAGTGTCACTATCGAAAACACTAACTCGTTGAAATACCTAGAACTCTGGCTAGATCCTTCTCTCAGCTTCTTATTATACCTAGACAATACAAGAAAGAAAAAAAATGACTAGTTTTCTGGGCTAACAAAATTTCCATTTTCCTCTCAAAGCCACCAGAATCGCAGTAGGAAAAGGCATTTTACTATCAGAACAACTAACTGACACCCTCCCTATTCCATCTGCTTAAACCCATACTAAACCACCATTAAAGTACTTAAAACTCTAGGTCAGGATTGTAAGCAGTCTCAGACATCTGTGTAACCCCCTGGTAAAAGATGTGTTAATTTGTATGTAGCTATATGTAACAACGCAATGCATGCTTTATAAATCTTCCCACCTGTCACCTTGACTCTACAGAAATTGTATATTTGTATGTTTACCTCTATTACTGTATATAATTCTTGTATATTCTCATCAGTTGTTTAATTGCATATATTTTACCTCTTGCAATGTATCTCATAAATTGTCAGACTTTAATACTTTCCAGGCTAAGTATAAAATTGGTCATGTGAGATTAGTGCTCTACTTGAGTTACCAAATTGAAATAAATAAAAATAAATAAAATAAATGTTATTGGGTTGGGCATCATTGAATGTCCTTAACTTGGAAGTGGCTGTTTGAAGGAAAGAAAATGTGTTATTGCAAGTGAATTTGGCTGATACTGTGGTAAACACAGGATGTTAATATTATTATAACATATGCTTATACTTTAACAAAGATGACAATGTCCTTTACTCAGATATTGTTATGACTGGACTGGACATCTTCTAGTACTAAAAGTCAAAAGCTTGGTATGATGTATCTGGCACACATCAAGAACAGCATGCATGTCATTGGAGAAATTGTCTGTGGGTACAAGCAGAAGAATTAACTGTATGTAAAGCTAAGTTCTTCCCTTTTCAAATTATCTTGGAACACCTTAAAGTCAGGGAACAACAGCTTTTACTGATGGGGACTTGTAACTGTGCCAAGGTTTTCTAAATTTATAGCTAGTTGCCAACTTCTTCTGAGCATGTGGAAATAAATGGGTGTCAGGATGATGTGTTGATTCTTAGTAATGGAATATGACTCGGGCCTATATCTGTCACATGTCTCTTCTACTAATGTTCAACAAAGGTCATTTGCATGGGAAGTGACCTACAGATTATACCTGAAATCATTAACCAGAGCATCATCAACTAAGACATAGAAACCAAATATCTGTAGCTTGCTAACTCTCCTAATATATTTTTTTGTAAATTTAGAAGTAATATAATGCCAGTCCATTCAAAATTGAATTTTATAGAACTGTAACTTAACATTAAATGCCTTCTCCACCATCTACTGATTCACGTCTGTTGTCCTGCTTCATTCATTTCTTCTCAGCCTCAGCAATGCTGAAAGCATGCTGTAAGATTGTCATTCACTCAGTAAGCAGAGGTGAAACATACATTTTGTTCTGTATGGCTGCTGTCTAATACCTCGTAGCATGCTGACACAGACTACAAAGAATGTCTTGCTATAACCCAAAACCAAAGTGAGATAATTGATATATCAGGCCTGAAATGAAGCAGATGAACTTCAGTTTGAACAAAATATAATTTCAGTTGTGAATGTATAGATTCTAGCCACCGTCTTTCCAGTTCTATATTACAAATAACCATGTCTGTCATACCCTCCTGGTACCTCTAGAATGAACAACTTCTCCATAGCTAGTTAAAGAATAGGAAACAGGAAACTCCTAATTATTTTCTGAATGTGTGAATTTCATCCTGATCCCCTGGTGCCCAAATGCAAGTTCATATTGCTTTTTTTTTCATAATCAGTTGCATTAATACAGAAAATTATATATATATATATATATATATATATATATATATATATATATATATATATATATATTATTATTAATATAGTACAGTGTAGATGAATTATTCCTTTCCTAAAAACAATGTGTTACTTGCAATGGTAGCACAGCCACGCTTATAACATTCTCATGCTTTCTGCAGGGTATCCTGATCATGTTTGGTGCATGATATAAAACAGCTGATAGCCGCTTCCAGGAACACCTGTTTTTAATCTGGACCAGTGCCCGCCAGACGTTTCTGTCCCATGAGGCGGAAAGCTACAGTCATGCAATTCAGATGTGTTTACCAGTTTAAACTTCTTCAACACCGCACATTTTCTTTGAAGCAATTAGATTATGACTTTGATATAGTCTGAACAGGACAGACTTTCATTGTTTTGCACATTGCAAAAAATGTGGCATGCAAAAAGGGAAAAAGCATACCTTTTCAGTTCTACAAATGCAGTGTTAAAAAGTAAAAAGTATTAACTTTCTGTAGATGACAGGACAGCAAGACTTAAGTGAGGCATATTTCTCATTTACACATACAATGTAAATCAATATCAGGTAGAATGTACACACACACACACACACACACACACACACACACACACACACACACACACACACACACACACACACACACGTATATATCGCAAAGGGCACCCAGATTATTTGGTAAAATAGTTCTGTTTTCAGGCTGTCACAAACTGTACTGTGACTGTTTACAAAAATAAGTTTCTGGAAACATGAACATTTTAAATAAATACCCGAGATGTTACTCACTTAATAATATTGATTTCCACAAGCCTCAGTTCTTGCTTGGCTTCATTTTTATGACAAGTTGGCCATGATCTAAAAATGTATGAAATAGTATTCATGGCCTGAAAAATAAACCACTTCTACAATGGTGGGGCCTTGTATGAAATGTATCCTCTAACATTTTTAAATTGCAGCTAATTAAATAGTAATTTGCAAAAGCCTTTGAAATTTGATATTGCCAGTCCATTTCAGTTTCTCTGTATTTTATTTTACATACATGTAAAAAGGTCACTAATTTTACAAGTACGGGAGAAGAATCTGCAAGTGTGGAGAATGTGTACTAGACAGATCCCATCTTGTAGATAATTTGGATCAGTACCAGTGTCTCTAGTATCAGCTACAAAATAATGTTCAAGGGTTATGTAGGAGAAGGCATTTTCTCTTGGATTGCTTTAAAGCATTTATTAAAGCCTTTATGGATTATATTCCCCTCCTCTGTCCCTTACGAAAATGAAGAATGCTTTGCTAATACAAAGAAATGGAGTCCCAAAGACTGTAAATTGGATTATGTAGCTATGTAAACAGTGACACATTTAGTTTTATTCAGCAAATGCTAGTTAATTCACTGGCCACAAGTATTATGAATGCCCTTATACCCTCACTTTACAGTGTTAAAGCAGCCACCTTTCTCTTTTAACTGGTATTAAAACAATCTCATGAGTGGCTATCCCATAGTGATTAAAATTAACATAAACTGACCTTCTAGAAAAGCCATGATATTGCTGAACTAGCCATTTCAGCAGCAGAAAACATGGTTCCAAAGGTGAGTATGTATATGTGAATGTGTGTGTGTGCGCGCGCGCGTGTGTTAAAGTAAACGGTGGCTATCCAATATAACATTGCATTTGGAATTGTTCTATAGCAATACATCAAAAATACTTTCCTAAAAAAATGGTGTCATTTAAAAAGAGTGTCATCAACATGGCTTCCACTGTTTCCAGAAATAGAAGTTTTCTGAGGGGAAAAACCCACTACACCCCCTTTTCAGTTAGGGATTTGGCTCCTCATTTTCATATATAATGTAATTATCTTTAAGGTCATTGTACCTCAGACAAGAGGATGCACTGGTTTATGTAACCTCATATTTGCAAAGCATGTTGCAGCCACATTTTGAAACACTTGACTGTCATGTTTCTGAATAGATGCAATTTAAAACATCTCATTGACTCCTTGTGAATTGCTTATCTAGTCTCTCTCTCCAATCTTTTCTAAACTCCTTTGACTGATTCCAATAGTTATGGTGCAATATTTTATAAGTTCTTCTAATTATCCCTTTTTTGACAGCAGCTTCTGTTCTAGATTCAACTAAAAACTCTATCAGAGCAGGACTTTTCACTTAGGATTCTGGTATCCCTTTCTCTTTGCCTATACTCTAATATCAATCCTTTATAGGGAAGGCAGCCTCTAGCCTGCAGTTCAAATGTCTTCTTGGCCTCTTCACATTCTATTACCTTTTACACTCTAGTTATTTGCTCCCAATACATTGTTTCCTTTGCCAGTTTACTCCAGTAAATTCTATACCCCTCTTGTCTATTCCCTGTACTCCTAATTGCAGTCAACCCTATTTGGCAAAATCTCCTTTCTCCATTCCCGTGTTGGCTTAGTTCTTAGAATACTTTTTGCTGCTTTATGAATATAATATTCTATTTGGCTGCTGTCATTCCCTTTAATGATCTGCATCCAAAATTCCATGCTTTCTCTTTGTTGCTTGCACCCCCCTGCTTATCATCACCCCTTTCTACTTTTTGAATTATAGCTTTCTGCTTGTGTTATGTATATGGGCCTTAACTGTCTAGCTCTAAAATATTGCTTCAAATCAGGCAAACTCTTGGAATCACCAGCTTCTCTCACTTGCCAATTGGCCCGTTTCCCTCTCGGATAAAATCCTTCAACTACTTATTAAATACACAACTTCTCTGTTTGTTAAAAATATGACTTGAATGTAAAACTGCTTGTCTCTTGCTATCCAGATCCGAAAACAAGAGCTTCCAGTTTCTCACTTTTTGTATTTTTTTAGGCTCTTTCCCATATCCTAAGCTACCATAACAGAATCCTTTTTAATCCACAATCTTAAATACTTTTATTGTGTCACCATAAATATGGGTAATGCTGAACCAATTCATCTGTGGGCACATAGCTTACAGCTATAGCGTTTATTTGAGCTTCATTAATGTTATATTCTTAAAAGACATGGAACTGTCTCAAAATGTTCCACAGCACTGAAATATAATTTTTCTGGGTTTATCTGGCACAAAATAATCTTGTCTGCAGATAAAGCCAACATTCCTTGATTACAATACCAATTATATCCTTGAATTTCTGATTCCTGTATTTTCTTAACAAAGGGGAAAGACACCTCTGTCTGGTTCCTCTATTCAGAAAAAAAACTTATCAGAGAGGAATCCTCCCATTTTAATTTTTACACCTGATCCCTCATATATCTCCATAATTAACCTTATTATTGTACCAGGGAATGCAAACGCTTCCATTGCCCTGCTCATAAAATCCTAGCTTACTCTGTTGAATGCTTTCTCTGCATCAAGACCCACCACCACCACCACCAACAGTATTTCTTATATTCTGCTTTCCTCTGGATCATCATTGTTCTGTTAATGTTGTCAAACGTTTTCTTCACCTCCTCAAAGCCACATTGATCCATATCTACCAATTTTGCTAACAACTTTGCAATTCTTAGGCATAAACACTTAATAATCATGGTCTAAAACAGAAATAGGCCTATATGAAGGCTTTATTGTCCTTAGGTATTAGAGCCACCACAGCTTTCTTCCAGGATGTTAATGCTTCCCCTCCCTTTAAAATACTGTTAAACACAACCTTCCAGATATTTATAACTTTCTTCCCTCCTAGCTTCCAATCTCCCATAGGAATACCATCTATTCCTGGGGACTTTCATGTAGATTGATTATGTCATCATTTTTATCTTATCTTCTCCTGTCTTAACTGTTAAGTGTTGAGCCTTGTCTAACTCTAACCTTGGTATACTTAAGTATTCCATAAATAATTTCATTTGTGCTCTTTTTTGATTTTCATATTTCTCTACTTTATACAAATTTTCAGAAAATTTCTAAAATTCTCTAATACTGCTACAGGATCTCTTGTTATTTTTCTTGTTGTAGGCTCACTATATTTGGCAACAGTCCTTTTTACTTTCTGTTGACTAAGTCATCATTCAACTAAAAGTTTTTTTTTCTTGCTCTGGAGTTATTTTCAAAAAATAGTTGCTTAACAGCAATCTTTCTGAAATCATGTATATTATCCAGATACTGCCTTATTTTCTCTTTAATACTCTGCAATTGAACCTTTTCTTGTTCTGTGAGATTCACCTTATTCTGTAATACTTTAACCTTTGTTATCACCTCTAATTAATTCTTGCTACTTCTTAACCATATCTCTTTTACTTTTATTTCTGCCCTATTTTTAAACTCCAGTTTCATTTTATCCTACTCACTAGCTATAACTTTTGAAGAAACTTCTGTTGTGCCTAATAACTCTCACATAATTTCCACTACTTATTCCTTAAATTTCTCTCTTTTTTTACAGATAGGTTGGGAAGTACCAGTGTCTCAGCTTTACTTCATTATTGTGGATTTTTATCTTCGTTTTTATTGATGAATGATCTGAAATAGTAATTGGATGAGTGTTGAAATCTTCAATTAAATGCACATTTCACTGTGAAATATAATTCATGTCTAATATAGCCCAGTTATTGTACCTTGGGGAATAATATGCAAATCCAAGTTCCAACTATTGAATTTATGTCTCCCATACCAAATATTTTCATAATTTCTTCATAGAGCTACCCCCTTCTGTTATACTTTCCCTTCTAGCTCCATGAGATATGTCCATACTGCTGCAAATCAAGTACCAATCCCCACCTGTAAATAATATTCACTACTGAAAGCTAATTATTTTTCTTTACATTTTCTTATGCTCCATAATAGCAGTTTTAGGTGGAATATAACTGCTTACCATTGTAATCCCCTTCCTTTGTCAGTTGCCCATTACTGCCACAAATCATTATCTTTTCCCCTGTTTTATCAGTATTGGAGCTCCTCTAGCAATTTTTATAAATACTCCTTTCTTGCCTCTTCTTTCATATTCTGCTGATTTTCCAACTTAAAACTCATTCTTTATCAAATTTACATGATCAGTTCTTTCCAAGCGTGTCTCCTGTAACATTGTTATTTGCACTCTGCATTTCTTAATATAATTCAATACTCTTACCTTTTTGTGTATACTTTTGAGGCTGTTCATGTTCCAAAATAAGATGAATAAAGTAGATATTATGATAAAAAGTTATTTTATCCATGTATTATATATGTCAGCTTTTTTAAATGTCTGTTTCCAGCATTTGTGTTATATGTACCCACTAATGTTTGGCAGGTTGATCCTTTATATGGTTGTTTCTAGTCATCACCATTTAAGCCTATGTCACATTTTACACAACTTTTTATTTTAATGAAGACCCTAAAAAAAGAAACTAAACACATTTTCAGAATACCCCTATCACCTATTAACTTAGGATAAACACAAAACTAAACCCCCTAATAGGAACAATTGTTTCAGATTGACAGCTGCACCTGCAAGCATTACCTTACCTAAAATTAAGGTTATCTATTCTGAGGCACATGTTACAGCTTGTGCTTCTACTTACACTAACTACTATCTGTTCTTGCCTAATCTTTATTCCCCTCCCAGATGTGTCAAACAGGTTGTATGCTTTCAGAAAAGAACATTTTCCCATAAGAAAAAGTGCAATAGCTATCTTTAAATAAAACTAAATTATATACTGTTGTATTAAATGCATCAAGGTAGTGAGGTACCAGGAAAATGCTATCTCTTATTCACTTCCAATAATTTCAAACTGTATTTTTTACTAAGTTGCTTGCCCTTGTACCTTTTAGTTTTACATTTATCTAAGCAAACAATGTCTGGAGATCTTGAGATTTACTGCCTGGACCTGTACTCCGCTTGTCTCCATGGTAACAAAAGGACATAATTTGCAGCTACCCCCAGCTGTAGACTTCTCAACTCATACTGAACATTCATTTGTGAAAGGAAAATGTTTCCCTTCTTTTACAGTGTTCTGTTATTTTTATAGGACACATGCTTAGAGAAGAAACTTGTGACTAGATTAAGCAAAACAAAAATGCACATAGGTGGCCATCCAGGAAACATATACTGTGGCCAAAATTATGAAATAGTAAAACTGAATTTAATTGATTAGAATAGAGCACATATACAATTGAGCTAAAACAGTTTTCACCCTGTACAATCTAAGGACTTCTTCATTACTAAAATCATTTTAAACAACTTGGAATAAACACACTTCTCTGTATTATTAAGATCACATGACTAATTACATTCCAATTCATTTAAAGTAACCATACAAACAATGAAGCAAGAATTCTATAAAATGCACAACCCTATTGAAACTCATAAAACATATTCAATGTAGAAATATTATTTTCAATGCTATACTTATATAGCCTTTAAATCAATAAAATTATTTAACGACTGCTTAATGAAAGCTAATCTCCAAATATATGTTGTTTAGATGCACCTTAAATTCATCCAGAGATACATTCATTATGCATGCTATATATAATCTTTATTTAAGATTTTGTCTTAAAAATGTATATTAAAATTTTATAACCTCATCCCTTATTGTAAGTTTTAACAAAATATTTGATAAGAAGTAATTTCTTAGCATTTAAAGTTTCATTGCTGTCATTTGTAAAACTAGTAATAGAGATATGTGATAATTCAATCCATGGGCATGATTGGCTCTTAGTTTTAATTGCCATTATAACTTTTTATATTTGATAATAGTGATGTCAGCTAGTGTAGTGACGATACATATTAGAAAAAGTTGTCTTTCTGTAAATGTTGAAGATGAAAAAAGATTCTGCCTTAATAAAGCAGTGTCAAGATAATGAATCTGATAAAAGTCATAAACATAAATACATTTTAAAAATCCAGTAGATTGTTCCACATATTCTAAAAATAATAGCAGTGCACCCTTCTGGTCCATTGCATAACATAAAAATATCATCCAAAACGCATAGCTATAGTTTACAATATTTAAAAAATTCTGATGTAAAAAGTTATTTTTTTCCCAAGTAAGCATTACTAGGTTGGCAAAAGAAGGGCAACAAGCAGCCTCCTTAGTAACATCTATAACTTGTTTATGTATTTTTCCCTCAAAATATGAAACATGATTAGTCAATATAATATTCATAAAATCCAAAATCAACTGATCTTGTCTGTCAACTAGGAACTCACATGCAATAAGTGTTTCACTAAAAACCCTGTCCTGTGACTTTGGCTATACAACTAAATAAATCCACTATATCAGTTGTTAAAAAAATTAAAATACTATTCCAAATTTGGGGCTCAAATATACTTAAAAATTAGAAGAGTCATTTAAAGCATGTGGACAATATCCAAAAATAGGTTTTAACATCTTATCAACATATACTGCCAAAGGATGTGTTCTAGACCCCTAAGGTATAATCTAGGTCTAAAAGGTAGCTTAAATACATTTCTATGTACTTTTGGGATCCCATATTATTTAGGGATGATCCACAAACCCACATCACACATACCTACATATGTGGAGGTCCTCACCAGAAACATACCTAAACACCAGAGACCTCCCAAACACAAACACAAGCACACTACACATAATAACTTCCTCTGCAGAATGCAATACACAAAATAGCTCACTCACCAGTGTCTCACCTGTCAAACCCTTAAGGCAAAACACAAAACCAAACATATTAGTCATATGTGATTCCATTGTGAGACAAACAGATGTCCCTCATACCAGGCTGGACAAGGAAAAGGTCATGGTCAGTGGTCTGTCAAGTGCCAGGAGTGCCATGATCCACCATATCACACATGCTCTCAAGTCTCTCAACAACAGGTACTGTTATGACTCTGTCATAGTTCTTGTTAGTGTGAATGACTTGAGATATACCTCTCTGGACTATTTGAACAGAGAAATGACTGAGCTCTCGGACTATGTGTCTCAGGCAGGTATGTCCCTAGCCTTAAGCAGCATTTTATCTTCACCTAGGATGATGCCTCAATAAAAACAGATAATGATTGACTTCAATAATTGGCTTATTTTCTGGTGTCATTCTAAGGGGATCCAGTATCTGTCAGCCTGGGTGACATGATCGACAGATATTGATGCTTTGCCAGGGATGATCTTCATCTGTCAACACTGGGATTTCAGCTACTGGCTAAGGCTCTTGCCACCCCCAAATTGCCTTTTTTAGACAGTGTCTCAAAGCCAAAATTCCTGATGTAAAAACTCCATCTAAAAATAAGCTCAAGGTTATGCTGCTAAATGCAAGGGGTCTTAACATGAAACTGCACTCACTGGAAGCAGTCCTCATTTTGGAAGATGCAGACATTTGTGCAGTCAAAGAGACCTGGTTCAAGTCTGTAGACAGCACCTCAGCCATACCAGGTTAAACCTCCTTCCACATGTGCAGACCACAAACTGAAGGCATGAAAACTTAAAGAGACAGTGTATCAATATTCATTACAAATAAATACATCTCCAAATTGGTTAAACAGTATGATTCCATAGTGATACTTCAGGTGCAATTAACTGTTGGCAGGACAACTATTCAAGTCATTGCTAGCTACAGGACCCCCTCCATGAATCAGGACACCCACTCTGCCTATTTGGATCTACTTGAGTCTATCAAGAAACATTTGAACACTATGGGTTTGGGTGACTTTAGCTACCCATCCATTGACTGGGTAAATTACTCGTGCTCAAACTCACTTGCCCAAAGTTTCCTCTAATTCCTTAACTCCAATGCCCTGGACTAGCTGGTTGACACCCCCACAAGGGGTGCCAACATCCTGGATCTGGTGCTTACCAATATTGGGGACAAATGTAGCACCCCCACTGTGAGATATTCCCTGGTGAGATACAAATCAGTCTCATTCAAAGTAACTATCACACCTGACCCCTCCTAGCAACAACTAAACTAAAAACTTCTCCAAGGCAGATTATAACTTCTTACAGGATGGTATAGATAGCTTCATTGCACCTCCCCCCATATGGAACTGGCAACTATGCTGAGTTCTACACTAATGTTTTTTACAAACACCTATATAACTGCACTGACATGGCCATACCTGATAGGACCAAAATAAGCTCCTCAAGAAAGGCAAACCTGTCTGGTGGACAACTGCCATTAACATGCTTTAAAATAAGGGGAAGAAATTGCTGTCTAAGAGTAAGAGGGAGCAAGCCCTAAACTGGAAACACTCCCACCTCAGCTTAAACAAGCAAATAAAACTTCTTGTGAAGTCTTCCAAAGCCAAGTACAAATCCAAATTAGCTTCCTCAACTAAGGGCAGCCATAAGTCTTTCTTTAGTTACATCCATAACCTAAAAGGAAAGGCTCAGATTTGTGCCAAATTGGTAGTTAATGATACCACATATTCTGAGCTTGTGGACATAGCTAACCTGTTGGACAACAGATTCTGTGAAAACTTCACTCCCCTATCCCCACTACATGTACCCCATGTCATCCCTACCACCTGTCTCCTACCTTGTATCACTAAAGACCAGGTTATAAATACTCTCTCTATGGCCAAAAACACAGCATCTATGGGATCTGATAACATCCCAGGGTGTCCACATGGGCTCTAACAAGAAATAGCAATGCCATTGGGCACTCTTTTCAGTCGTAGTCTAAGCACTGGTTTCATCCCAGCTGGATAGAAAATGGCCACCGTTATTCCCTTGCATGATAGAGGTGCTTCCACTGACCCGGGGAACTATAGACCTATTAGCCTAACTAGCCTTATCTCCAAGGCCATGGAGCGAATCATCATGGACCTTATCAGCAAAGATATAGGTAATCTCCAAACACTTGATCCTGCTCTGTTGGGATTTGTCAAACGGAGATCATGCCTGTTAAACCTGATGGACTTCTTCGAGGCAGTCACTAAGGCCCTGAATGAGGGGAAATCTGTGCATACAGTCTATCTAAATTTAGCCAAGGCTTTTGACACTATTCCCCACTCAGGCATCATTGTCAAACTCACCTAGCTAAGTATCAACCCTTATATCATTAGAAGCATCGCTAACTGACTCACCGATAGAACACATATAGTCAAAATAAGGGAATCTGCATCCAGCAGCAGAGCAGTAACCAGTGGTGTTCCACAGGGATCAGTCCTGGCACCTCTACTGTTTGGACTCTATTTCTTTGAAGTACAAGCAAAAACTAAATGTCTGTGGCTGACAAAGTTTGCTAATGACTGGAAACTGTGAGCAGTCATAGAATCTCCAAATGATGTCAACATCCTAATAGAGGGTCTTACACCAGCAAATGATTGGTACCAAAGACATGGTTTTAAACTCAATACAATAAAATGAATTATCATCCCTTTCATTAAGAGCGATGCTCCTACTAACTACCACATCAGTAGCAACACCATAAGTACGCACCCAGTGGTGACAGACCAGGGGACACAGGTTGACAGCAACCTTACCTTTTAGCAACATGTCTCCACAGTGGTAAGAAGGGCATTCTATATTGGTCTTCTCATAAGTAAGGGCATTCCCTGCAGAAAAAAAGAAGTTATAACCTCCCTGTACTCTTCCCTCATCAGGCCCATAATCAAGTAAATGCCCCTTTTGGTATGAACTTTTCCAAGCACCTGCAGCAATTGGAGAAATCACAAAGATTCCTGACAAGGAAAATTCAAGGTCTTCAACACCTGTCCTATGTGGATCATCTGAAATCACTGTCACTTTATTCTATTTAATGCAGATTACTCAGAGGTGATCTCTACCTTGCATATAAGGCAATCTCTGACCCTGCTTTATTGGAAATGTTGCATATCCGCAAGTCAAATGGTACATGGGTTACTCACTGTAAAGACATTAACCTGGTATTTGACATTAATAAAACCTGCTGGAGAGACATATTTGCCTCCCAGATGTTACCACACCTTTGGAACAGACTCCCACTTCATGTCAAACAGAGCACTTAATTGGCCCTCTTCAAATGCAATCTGGATGATTGGATGGTTAACCATAAGTTCACCCCAGGGGTTCCACCTGTGTCCTTCTTGGACAGGGGCAATAGGTGCTGATCATTGAAATAAGAGTAGAACTTGGCTAGGCTTGTAAGTGCCCTAGGGCCATTAGCCTAGTAACTTCCTATGATCCTTTGATCCTATGTCTGATGCATTCACTTATCTCAAATGGCAACTCCTCAGGTGGCTGCATGCACAGCTGGAAATGGTAAAAACAGAGGATAACTTCACACCAATTAACATGTGTACAAGTCCTGGAATCTGAGCATGTAGATAACGACATCATATGGGTGGTGATGCAAAGGTATGATCCACAGACAGGAGCTGGAGGAATGCCTAGAATTTCTATACCCACACATACCAAGTTATGTGTATCAGTTACCATAGTGTCAACAGGAACCTTTCAGTGATTGACTGATGACCTTTGGTATATTACAAGGATTTTTACAAATCTGCCATTGACACATGTGGACAAGCACATCTGCTTATACAACATACCAGGTGATAGAGAGAGAGAGACAGAGACAGAGACAGAGACAAAGAGACAGCCCACCTCTCCAAAATTATGGGAGTCTTAAATTGCATGCATGTGCCAATAAAGGGCTTGATTCCTCTGCATGGACAGCATTAGATCAATAGGAAGACCTATAGCTCCAGTGTGCAACACTCAGGAGTTAATGACCAATACATAGATGCAAAACTCTGGCAGTGCCTGTGATTTCCAAATATGGGCTACCCGTGAACAAGACACCAAGATATATAAACTTCTTTATCTGAGATAGCTGTCCTGCCTTCATTTGGAGAGGGCATTCTTCTCATTTCTATGAGAGAAACAACAACCTTTGATTTATAAGTGAGGATTTTCACTCCAGCCACTTCATATCATTAGTCACCACTCCAGAGTACCTTTGAGATGACAGCTGCTTAAGGTTAAGAGGGTAATTCCAGACTCCTCAGACTTTAGCTATGAAAATCACAAAAAGGAAGGAAGACATCATTCTTAGAGTCCCACCACTCACCCTTATATATATTTGACTTAACACAGAAGATGATGGCACAACCTTTACTTCTCAGATGCAGAGACTGAATGGTGCACACTAATGTTCCTGGGACCCCATACTGTTGTTGCACTTCTGAGAAGAAATTTCAAGGTACATAGTCATATGTCATCTAGAAGGTCACAAAACATGTCCACAAATTCCCATTCCCTCTTTAGTAATTATTCAAAAACATACAGTTGTCCACTGATCCACAGCCACAACAGAATACAAATTGGTTCGCCTGAATCAGAAGCCAAACTTTAGGATGAAGTATCTTTTCTAGGACCTTGGCATGCACATTCCCAAAGATGGTAAGAAGATCCATCCCTCTGTAGCTGGGACAGCTGAGCTAGCTACGCTTCTGTATGTCTCCTTATTTTTCTTTGTAAAGTCTGAAGTCTAGAATTCATTCAGTGCATCTGCGTTTCCCTATCTACTTTGGCCTTCTTTCCAGCTTTGCTCAGCCTGATCAATGCTGTTCCTCCCTTTTTTTCCTTGCAGTATAACTAAAAAGCTTTTGTCCTCGTCTATCATCTTGTGTTAACTCCCTTTCAATCTGCACCTTTGCCTCCCTTAACTCATTTGTAGTCCTTCTACTTCCCTCTTTGTACTGTGCCTTCTCTGTCTCCTGACTCTCTCCTTTCCACCTCCTGTTTGCCTTGTCGTTTGCAGTAGTTGCTAGTATAATCCTTGTGTAGCCAGATTGGCCATCTCCTTATTTTGCCTTTTTTCCCATTCAAACCCTTGTCCATGGCCCCAGATACTGCATTCCTGATGCATTCCCCTACTTTGCTTACTCTATTCCTGTTTCTTAACTCATCTTTCATTGAGTTCCACTCCCATAAAATATTATGGCATCATTTTGGCATTGCGTTTCTACCATCTCTCCCCATGCTAAGCCACATAGTTAGCTAATGATGTTGTCACATGGTTATCACTGCACCCCTACATCCTGGTCAAGACCAGATAAAGAATTCTCTCCTTTTTAGTGTAGTCTTGCATCAGATGACTGAACTCCTCATGGTCAAAGATTTCAATCAATTCCCGCTTGGAAATCCCCAGTCTGTTGATTGTGAATTCAGATCTCCTATAATTATTATCTTTGATTTCCTGTCCCTCTCCTTTGTTTTCACTTCCCTTTTATCATCCTTCCCCTTTTCGATGTGGTGGGACTGATGCACTGCATCAATTTGTTATCATCCTCCTTTCCTCTACTGTAACCACCAGGGCACTTATCATTATGTCTTGACCCTGCACCCTTCCTTCCTCCCTTTATTGGATGATGGAAAGTGGAAAATACGGGCCAAAATGCAGAATCCTTTACAAAAGCATTCTATGGACACCTACAGGAATGCATGGAGCATGCTATCCCAAATAAAACCAAGACTCACTCCTCCAAAGGCAGGAGACCTGTCTGGTGGACCCCGGCTATAAATAAGCTATACAACAGAAGGAGAAAGCTACTACATGAAAGAGCAAAATCCCAAAAAGGGAAGGCATCTCTGATCAGTACTAGCAAGAAACTATGATCCCTCATAAAATCATCTAAGGCCAGCTTCGAAAGAAAAATTGCACAAGACACTAAAGATAAATACAAGGCCTTCTTTAGTTATGTCAGAAACCTGGGAGGCAACTCTCAGATATGCTCTGAGTTAGTGCAAAATGACAAAAAAATACACTGAACCCACAGACATTGCCAACATCCTGGCAGAAAGGTTCAGTGCAAACTTCTCCACCCCCCCAAAAGAGCAAATGTCTGTCCCAACAGAGTGTAGCCTTCCTGAGATCACAGATGCACAGGTGAGAGCTGCCCTCTCCAAAGCAAAAAAAAAGACAACATCAATGGGACCAGACGGTGTCCCAGGCTGCATCTTACATGAGCTCCAAGAATAACTAAACCCTCATATAAAGTCACTGTTCAATCTCAGCCTTACTACAGGATATGTACCCAAGGAATGGCATACAGCAACAGTGGCCCCACTCCACAAAGGTGGTGCCACAACAGACCTCGGAAACTATCACTCTATAAGCCTGACTAGCCTGTTCTGCAAAGCTATGGAGCGTATCATCATGGAAATCATAAAGAAAGACATTGGGAACCTCCAGACACTGGATCCTATCCAATTCGGCTTTGTTAAGGGCAGATCTTGCCTCTTGAACCTGGTCGACTTCTTTGAAACAGTTACCAAAGCCATAGATGAAGGGAAGGTAGTCCACACAGCCTACCTGGACCTTGCAAAAGCCTTTGACACAATACCCCACTCGGGCATTATAGATAAGCTCACCAGCTTAAATATAAACCCCTATGTCACTAGATGGGTTGCAAACTGGCTCAAGGACAGAACCCACATGGTTAGAATTGCTGGAGCCATGTCAGACTCCAAACCAGTTACAAGTGGCATCCCACAAGGCTCAGTCCTGGGACCTCTCTTGTTCGGTATATATTTCTCGGAGGTACAGGCCAACATGGAAGGACTATGGCTGACCAAGTTTGCAGATGACTGCAAACTGGGTGCCATATTCGACTCTCCAGCCGACACAAGCATTCTACAAAAGGCCTCATAGAAACAGACAACTGGTGCCAGAGCCATGGCCTCAAGCTAAACGCCAAAAAGTGTATAGTCATCCCCTTCGGCAAAAACAAAGTGCCCACAAATTACCACATAGATGGTAATCCATTAAGTACGGAAGAAGTAATTAGGGACCTGGGGACCCAAGTTGATAGCAATCTCTCATTCGACAACCACATGGCCAAAGTGGTAAGAAAAACATTTTATATAGCCCGCCTAATCATGAAGGGATTCACATCTAGATCAGGGGAGGTAATCGCACCTTTTTACTCATCCCTCATCAGGCCCATAATTGAGTACAATGCCCCTTTTGGGATGTACCTTACCAGACACCTGCAGCAACTGGAAAGACCCCAAAAGTACCTCACCAAGAGGATCAAAGGGCTCAAACAGATGCCACATGCTGCCTGGTTAAAGAAACGCCAGCTCTACTCAGTGGCATACCGCCTGCTCAGAGGCTATCTGTGCCTGACGTATAAAGCCATGTACAACCCGGAATTAATGGACATGCTGCACCTCAGAAAATCCAAATCCCATCGAGCTACGCACTCGAGAGACTTGAACCTCAGCACTGAAATAAATAGGACATGCTGGAGGAACAGATTCATAACCCAGAGGCTCCCTTCACTCTGGAATAAAATCCCAGTCCAGTTTAGGCAGAGTCCTTCATTGACTCTCTTCAAGAGGAATCTTGATGAGTGGATGGGAGATCGTAGATTTACTCCGGGTATCACTTCTGTGTCACTGTTAGACAGAGGCACAGTATACTAACCTCGAAAAAGGGCATAGCAAAATTCATTTAAAATGGGTGGCGAAAGCAAAACACACTCTGGCTAGGCTTGTAAATTCCCTAGGGCAGATAGTCTAGTATGAACCTATGAACCTATGAACTACGTATTGACTGATCAGAAAGAACCAATAGGGAGCAAGTGCTTAAAAGGAGTATAAGAGGATGTAGTGCTTAAGTTTATTAGTGTTTATCTATGAGATTACATATACGAGAAGTGCAGGGCTTTATTATGAAAACAGAGTGCATATTTTGAGATTTACAGCAGTTCTAAGGGAAAAAGTGAATAGCAGACTTTGTGGAGCCAGGAATAATTTAAACCTGTTTAAGCGGCGCTGCCCAACGCTGCTCTGTGCGCAAGACCGTGCAAAAAGAGAGTTGCAGGGTTAGAGAGAGAGAGATCAAGGAGTTTGGAATTGACCCAAAATGGCCAATAAAACTACAGCTTCTAGGCAGTAACCACTCCTATAGGGACAGGCAGGCTGCTCAGTGTTAACCACTGCCACTGCTGAACACAGACTTCCCTTTAGCCCAAGCAAGCACTGGCCTCCAAGAAACTTACAAACAGTTCAGAACAGCAAATCTGTAACTGAACTTTCTTAAATTTCAAAAAGTGGGAAAAAAGCAGGATTTTTTTTTTGTTTTTGTTTAAAGGTAGAGAGATATACAAGTAGCAAAATAGTCAGAACAGTGCAATAAATGACCCCACACTTGAGTGCTAGGCCATAGTCAGGTAAAATGCAATTTTAAGAAAAAAACAATTGTAAATTAAGTGGAACACAGGAAATGCAGTAAACAGGCTCTAGATGTGTTCTAAATATTGTTTCTAATACAGATATAAACTTTAGCAAGCTGGAAAATGCCGAAAGGTAGGTGGCAAAGCAGTAATTTTAAACAAAAAATCAGAAGAAAATAGTTAAATCTCAAAACTGGCTCCTTTCTTCTCTCAGTGTTTTCTCCCCTTGGTAGGTGCTTCAGCAACAACTATCAAGCCTGGAAAGATGCCAAAACCATGAGGCAGCAGGGATTTAAGAGAGAGAGATCAAGGAGTTTGTAATTGATCCAAAATGGCCAACAAAACTACAGCTTCTAGGCAGTAACCACTCCTACAGGGACAGGGAGGCTGCTCAGTGTTAACCACTGCCATTGGTGAACACAGAGACTTCCCTTTAGCCCAAGCAAGCGCTGGCCTCCAAGAAACTTACAAACAGTTCAGAACAGCAAATCTGTAACTGAACTTTCTTAAATTTCAGAAAGTGGGAAAAAAGCAATTTTTTTTGTTTAAAGGTAGCAGAGATACACAAGTAGCAAAATAGTCAGAACAGTGCAATAAATGACCCCACACATGAGTGCTTTGCCAGAGTCAGGTAAAATGCCATTTTAAGAAAAAAAAAAGATTTTAAATTAAGTGCAGCACAGGAAATGCCGTAAATACACTCTAGATGTGTTCTAAATACTGTTTCTAATAAAGATATCAACTTTAGCAAGCCAGAAAATGCTGAAAAGTAGGCGGCAAAAGCAGTAATTTTAAACAAAAAATAAGAAGAAAATACTTCAAACCTCAAAAGTGGCTTCTTTCTTCTCTCAGCATTTTCTCCCCTTAGTAGGTGCTGAACAACAACTATCAAGCCTGGAAAGATGCCAAAACCACGAGGCAGCAGGGTTATAAAAGAGAGAGATCAAGGAGTTTGGAATTGACCCAAAATGGCCAATAAGACTACAGCTTTTAGGCAGTAACCACTCCTACAGGGACAGGCAGGCTGCTCAGTGTTAACCACTGCCACTGGTGAACACAGAGACTTCCCTTTAGCCCAAGCAAGCACTGGCCTCCAAGAAACTTACAAACAGTTCAGAACAGCAAATCTGTAACTGAACTTTCTTAAATTTCTGAAAGAGGGAAAAAAGCAAGATTTTTTTGTTTGTTTGTTTTTGTTTAAAGGTAGCAGAGCTACACAAGTAGCAAAATAGTCAGAACAGTGCAATACATGACCCCCCACTTGAGTGCTAGGCCAGAGTCAGGTAAAATGCAATTTTAAGAAAAAGAATGATTTTAAATTAAGTTCAACACAGGAAATGCAGTAAAGAGGCTCTAGATGTGTTCTAAATACTGTTTCTAATACAGATATCAACGTTAGCAAGCCGGAAAATGCCAAAAAGTACGAGGCAAAGCACTAATTTTAAACAAAAAATCAGAAGAAAATATTTAAATTCTCAAAAGTGGCTCCTTTCTTCTCTCAGCGTTTTCTCCCCTTGGTAGATGCTTTAGCAACAACTATCATGCCTGGAAAGATGCCAAAACCACGAGGCAGCAGAGTATTAAAAGAGAGAGATCAAGGAGTTTGGAAATGACCCAAAATGGCCAATAAAACTACAGCTTCTAGGCAGTAACCACTCCAACAGGGACAGGCAGGCTGCTCAGTGTTAACCGCTGCCACTGGTGAACACAGAGACTTCCCTTTAGCCCAAGCAAGCACTGGCCTCCAAGAAACTTACAAAAAGTTCAGAACAGCAAATCTGTAACTGAACTTCCTTAAATTTCAGAAAGTGGGAAAAAGCAAGATTTTTTTTGTTTTTGTTTAAAGGTAGCAGAGATACACAAGTAGCAAAATAGTCAGAACAGTGCAATAAATGACCCCCCACTTGAGTCCTAGGCTAGAGTCAGGTAAAATGCAATTTTAAGGAAAAAAACGGTTTTATATTAAGTGCAACACAGGAAATGCAGTAAACAGGCTCTAGATGTGTTCTAAATACTGTTTCTAATACAGATAATAACTTTAGCAAGCCAGAAAATGCCAAAAGTAGGCAGCAAAGCAGTAATTTTAAACAAAAATTCAGAAGAAAACACTTAAAATCTCAAAAGTGGCTCCTTTCTTCTCTCAGCATTTTCTCACCTTGGTAGGTGCTTCAGCAACAACTATCAAGCCTGGAAAGACGACAAAACCACGAGCAGCAGGGTTTTAAGAGAGAGAGAGAGAGATCAAGGAGTTTAAAATTGACTCACAATGGCCAATAAAACTACAGCTTCTAGGCAGTAACCACTCCTACAGGGACAGGCAGGCTGCTCAGTGTTAACCACTGCCACTGGTGAACAGAAAGACTTCCCTTTAGCCCATGCAAGCACTGGCCTCCAAGAAACTTACAAACAGTTCAGAACAGCAAATCTGTAACTGAACTTTTTTAAATTTCAGAAAGTGGGAAAAAAGCATTTTTTTTTTGTTTAAAGGTAGCAGAGATACACAAGTAGCAAAATAGTCAGAACAGTGCAATAAATGACCCCACACTTGAGTGCTAGGCCAGAGTAAGGTAAAATGCAATTTTAAGAAAAAAAAATATTTTAAATTAAGTGCAACACAGGAAATGCAGTAAACAGGCTCTAGACATGATCTAAATACTGTTTCTAATACATATATCAACTGCAGCAAGCTGGAAAATGCAGAAAAGTAGGCGGCAAAGCAGTAATTTTAAATAAAAAAATCAGGAGAAAATACTTAAAATCTCAAAAGTGAATCCTTTCTTTTCTCAGTGTTTTCTCCTCTTGGTAGGTGCTTCAGCAACAACTATCAAGCCTGGAAAGATGCCCAAACCATGAGGCAGCAGGGTTTTAAAAGAGAGAGATCAAGGAGTTTGGAATTGACAAAAAATGGCCAATAAAACTAGATCTTCTAGGCAGTAATCACTCCTACAGGGACAGGCAGGCTGCTCAGTGTTAACCACTGCCACTGGTGAACACAGACATCCCTTTAGCCCAAGCAAGCACTGGCCTCCAGGAAACTTACAAACAGTTCAGAACAGCAAATCTGTAACTGAACTTTCTTAAATTTCAGAAAGTGGGAAAAAAGCAAGATTTTTTTTTGTTTTTGTTTTAAGGTAGCAGAGATGCACAAGTAGCAAAATAGTCAGATCAGTGCAATAAATGACCCCACACTTGAGTGCTTTGCCAGAGTCAGGTAAAATGCAATGTTAAGAAAAAAAATGATTTTAAATTAAGTGCAACACAGGAAATGCAGTAAAAAGATATCAACTTTAGCAAGCCAGAAAATGCAGAAAAGTAGGTGGAAAGGCAGTAATTTAAAAAATAAAGTCACAGGAAAATACTTAAAATCCTCAAAAGTGGCTCTTTTCTTCTCTCAGCATTTCCTCCCCTTGGTAGGTGCTTCAGCAACAACTATCAAGCCTGGAAAGATGCCAAAACCACGAGGCAGCAGGGTTTTAAGAAAGTGCGATCAAGGAGTTTGGAATTGACCCAAAATGGCCAATAAAACTACAGCTTCTAGGCAGTAACCACTCCTACATGGACAAGTAGGCTGCTCAGTGTTAACCACTGCCACTGGTGAACACAGAGACTTCCTTTTAGTCCAAGCAAGCACTGACCTCCAAGAAACTTACAAACAGTTCAGAACAGCAAACCTGTAACTGAACTTTCTTAAATTTCTGAAAGTGGGAAAAAAGCAAGATTTTTGTTAAGGTAGCAGAGATACACAAGTAGCAAAATAGTCAGAACAGTGCAATAAATGACCTCAAACTTGAGTGCTAGGCCAGAGTAAGGTAAAATGCAATTTTAAGAAAAAAAACTATTTTAAATTAAGTGCAACACAGGAAATGCAGTAAACAGGCTCTAGATGTGTTTTAAATACTGTATCTAATACAGATATCAACTTTAGCAAGCCAGAAAATGCCGAAAAGTAGGCGGCAAATCTGTAATTTTAAACAAAAAATCAGAAGAAAATACTTAAAATCTCAAAAGTGGCTCCTTTCTTCTCTCAGCATTTTCTCCCCTTGGTAGGTGCTTCAGCAAGAACTATCAAGCCTGGAAAGATGCCAAAACCATGAGGCAGCAGGGTTTTAAGAGAGAGAGATCAAGGAGTTTGGAATTGACCCAAAATGGCAAATAAAACTACAGCTTCTAAGCAGTAACCACTCCTATAGGGACAGGCAGGCTGCTCAGTGTTAACCACTGCCACTGGTGAACACAGAGACTTCCATTTAGCCCAAGCAAGCACTGGCCTCCAAGAAACTTACAAACAGTTCAGAACAGCAAATCTGCAACTGAACTTTCTTAAATTTCAGAAAGTGGGAAAAAAGCAAGATTTTTTTTGTTTCAAGCTGGCAGAGATACACAAGTAGCAAAATAGTCAGAACAGTGCAATAAATGACCCCACACTTGAGTGCTAGGCCAGAGTCAGGTAAAATGCAATTTTAAGAAAAAAAAAAATTGTAAATTAAGTGCAACACAGGAAATGCAGTAAACAGGCTCTAGATGTGTTCTAAATACTGTTTCTAATACAGATATCAACTTTAGCAAGCCGGAAAATGCCAAAAAGTAGGCGGCAAAGCAGTAATTTTAAACAAAAAATCAGAAGAAAATACTTAAATCTCAAAAGTGGCTCCTTTCTTCTCTCAGCATTTTCTCCCCTTGGTAGGTGCTTCAGCAACAACTATCAAGCCTGGAAAGACACCAAAACCATGAGGCAGCAGGGTTTTAAGTTAGAGAGATCAAGGAGTTTGGAATTGACCCAAAATGGCCAATAAAACTACAGCTTCTAGGCATTAACCACTCCTACAGGGACAGTTAGGCTGCTCAGTGTTAACCACTGGTTAACAGAGAGACTTCCCTTTAGCCCAAGCAAGCACTGGCCTCCAAGAAACTTACAAACAGTTCAGAACAGCAAATCTGTAACTGGACTTTCTTAAATTTCAGAAAGTGAGAAAAAAGCAAGATTTTTTTTGTTTTTTTTTTAAAGGTAGCAGAGATACACAAGTAGCAAAATAGTCAGAACAGTGCAAAAAATAACCCCAGTCATGAGTGCTAGGCCAGAGTAAGGTAAAATGCAATTTTAAGGAAAAAAACAGTTTTAAATTAAGTGCAACGCAGGAAATACAGTAAACAGGCTCTAGATGTGTCCTAAATACTGTTTCTAATACAGATAACAACTTTAGCAAGCCATACAATGCCGAAAGTAGGCAGCAAAGCAGTAATTTTAAACACAAATTCAGAAGAAAACACTTAAAATCTCAAAAGTGGCTCCTTTCTTCTCTCAGCATTTTCTCACCTTGGTAGGTACTTCAGCAACAACTATCAAGCCTGGAAAGATGCCAAAACCACGAGGCAGCAGGGTTTTAAGAGAGAGAGATCAAGGAGTTTGGAATTGACAAAAAATGGCCAATAAAACTAAATCTTCTAGGCAGTAATCACTCCTACAGGGACAGGCAGGCTGCTCAGTGTTAACCACTGCCACTGGTGAACACAGACATCCCTTTAGCCCAAGCAAGCACTGGCCTCCAAGAAACTTACAAACAGTTCAGAACAGCAAATCTGTAACTGAACTTTCTTAAATTTCAGAAAGTGGGAAAAAGCAAGATTTTTTTTTTGCTTTTGTTTAAAGGTAGCAGAGATACACAGGTAGCAAAATAGTCAGAACAGAGGAATAAATGACCCCCCACTTGAGTGCTAGGCCAGAGTCAGGTAAAATGCAATTTTAAGAAAAAAAACGATTTTAAATTAAGTTCAACACAGGAAATGCAGTAAAGAGGCACTAGATGTGTTCTAAATACTGTTTCTAATACAGATATCAATTTAGCAAGCCGGAAAATGCCAAAAAGTATGCGGCAAAGCAGTAATTTTAAACAAAAAATCAGAAGAAAATACTTAAATTCTCAAAAGTGGCTCCTTTCTTCTTTCAGCGTTTTCTCCCCTTGGTAGATGCTTTAGCAACAGCTATCATGCCTGGAAAGATGCCAAAACCACGAGGCAGCAGGGTATTAAAAGAGAGAGATCAAGGAGTTTGGAAATGACCCAAAATGGCCAATAAAACTACAGCTTCTAGGCAGTAACCACTCCTACAGGGACAGGCAGGCTGCTCAGTGTTAACCACTGCCACTGGTGAACACAGAGACTTCCCTTTAGCCCAAGCAAGCACTGGCCTCCAAGAAACTTACAAACAGTTCAGAACAGCAAATCTGTAACTGAACTTTCTTAAATTTCAGAAAGTGGGAAACAGCAAGATTTTTGTGTTTTTGTTTAAAGGTAGCAGAGATACACAAGTAGCAAAATAGTCAGAGCAGTGCAATAAATGACCCCCCACTTGAGTCCTAGGCCAGAGTCAGGTAAAATGCAATTTTAAGGAAAAAAATGGTTTTAAATTAAGTGCAACACAGGAAATGCAGTAAACAGACTCTATATGTGTTCTAAATACTGTTTCTAATACAGATAACAACTTTAGCAAGCCAGAAACTGCCGAAAGTAGGCAGCAAAGCAGTAATTTTAAACAAAAATTCAGAAGAAAAGACATAAAATCTCAAAAGTGGCTCCTTTCTTCTCTCAGCATTTTCTCACCTTGGTAGGTGCTTCAGCAACAACTGTCAAGCCTGGAAAGATGCCAAAACCACGAGCAGTAGGGTTTTAAGAGAGAGAGGGAGATCAAGGAGTTTGGAATTGACTCACAATGGCCAATAAAACTACAGCTTCTAGGCAGTAACCACTCCTACAGGGACAGGCAGGCTGCTCAGTGTTAAGCACTGCCACTGGTGAACAGAAAGCCTTTCCTTTAGCCCAAGCAAGCACTGCCTCCAAGATACTTAGAAACAGTTCAGAACAGCAAATCTGTAACTGAACTTTCTTAAATTTCAGAAAGTGGGAAAAAGCAAGATTTTTTTGTTTTTGTTTAAAGGTAGCAGAGATACACAAGTAGCACAATAGTCAGAACAGTGCAATAAATGACCCCACACTTGAGTGCTAGGCCAGAGTAAGGTAAAATGCAATTTTAAGAAAAAAAAAATATTTTAAATTAAGTGCAACACACGAAATGCAGTAAACAGGCTCTAGACGTGATCTAAATACTGTTTCTAATACATATATCAACTGCAGCATGCTGGAAAATGCCGAAAAGTAGGCGGCAAAGCAGTAATTTTAAATAAAAAAATTAGAAGAAAATACTTAAAATCTCAAAAGTGAATCCTTTCTTCTCTCAGTGTTTTCCCCTCTTGGTAGGTGCTTCAGCAACAAATACCAAGCCTGGAAAGATGCCCAAACCACGAGGCAGCAGGGTTTTAAAAGAGAGAGATCAAGGAGTTTGGAATTGACAAAAAATGGCCAATAAAAATAGATCTTCTAGGCAGTAATCACTCCTACAGGGACAGGCAGGCTGCTCAGTGTTAACCACTGCCACTGGTGAACACAGACATCCCTTTAGCCCAAGCAAGCACTGGCCTCCAAGAAACTTACAAACAGTTCAGAACAACAAATCTGTAACTGAACTTTCTTACATTTCAGAAAGTGGGAAAAAAAGCAAAATTTTTTTTGTTTTTGTTTTAAGGTAGCAGAGATGAACAAGTAGCAAAATAGTCAGATCAGTGCAATAAATGACCCCACACTTGAGTGCTTTGTCAGAGTCAGGTAAAATGCAATTTTAAGAAAAAAAAATAATTTTAAATTAAGTGCAACACAGGAAATGCAGTAAAAAGGCTCTAGATGTGTTTTAAATACTGTTTCTTATACAGATATCAACTTTAGCAAGCTGGAAAATGCAGAAAAGTAGGTGGAAAGGCAGTAATTTAAAAAATAAAGTCACAAGAAAATACTTAAAATCCTCAAAAGTGGCTCCTTTCTTCTCTCAGCATTTTCTCCCCTTGGTAGGTGCTTCAGCAACAACTATCAAGCCTGGAAAGATGCCAAAACCACGAGGCAGCAGGGTTTTAAGAGAGCGCGATCAAGGAGTTTGGAATTGACCCAAAATGGCCAATAAAACTACAGCTTCTAGGCAGTAACCACTCCTACATGGACAGGTAGGCTGCTCAGTGTTAACCACTGCCACTGGTGAACACAGAGACTTCCCTTTAGTCCAAGCAAGCACTGGCCTCCAAGAAACTTACAAACAGTTCAGAACAGCAAATCTGTAACTGAACTTTCTTAAATTTCTGAAAGTGGGAAAAAAGCAAGATTTTTGTTAAGGTAGCAGAGATACACAAGTAGCAAAATAGTCAGAACAGTGCAATAAATGACCTCAAACTTGAGTGCTAGGCCAGAGAAAGGTAAAATGCAATTTTAAGGAAAAAAACTATATTAAATTAAGTGCAGCACAGGAAATGCAGTAAACAGGCTCTAGATGTGTTTTAAATACTGTATCTAATACAGATATCAACTTTAGCAAGCCAGAAATTGCCGAAAAGTAAGCAGCAAATCTGTAATTTTAAACAAAAAATCAGAAGAAAATACTTAAAATCTCAAAAGTGGCTCCTTTCTTCTCTCATCGTTTTCTCCCCTTGGTAGGTGCTTCAGCAAGAACTATCAAGCCTGGAAAGATGTCAAAACCACGAGGCAGCAGGGTTTTAAGTTAGAGAGATCAAGTAGTTTGGAATTGACCCAAAATAGCCAATAAAACTACAGCTTCTAGGCATTAACCACTCCTACAGGGACAGGCAGGCTGCTCAGTGTTAACCACTGGCGAACAGAGAGCCTTCCCTTTAGCCCAAACAAGCACTGGCCTCCAAGAAACTTACAAACAGTTCAGAACAGCAAATCTGTAACTGAACTTTCTTAAATTTCAGAAAGTGGGAAAAAAAGCAAGATTTTTTTTTTTTTTTTAAAGTTAGCAGAGATACACAAGTAGCAAAATGGTCAGAACAGTGGAAAATATAACCCCAGACTTGAGTGCTAGGCCAGAGTAAGGTAAAATGCAATTTTAAGGAAAAAAACAGTTTTAAATTAAGTGCAAAACAGGAAATGCAGTAAACAGGCTTTAGATGTGTCCTAAATACATTTTCTAATACAGATAACAACTTTAGAAAGCCAGAAAATGCCGAAAGTAGGCAGCAAAGCAGTAATTTTAAACAAAAATTCAGAAGAAAACACTTAAAATCTCAAAAGTGGCTCCTTTCTTCTCTCAGCGTTTTCTCACCTTGGTAGGTGCTTCAGCAACAACTATCAAGCCAAGAAAGAGGCCAAAACCACGAGGCAGCAGGGTTTTAAGAGAGAGAGATCAAGGAGTTTGGAATTGACCCACAATGGCCAATAAAACTACAGCTTTTAGGCAGTAACCACTCCTACAGGCACAGGCAGGCTGCTCAGGTTTAACCACTGCCACTGGTGAACACAGAGACTTCACTTTAGCCCAAGCAAGCACTGGCCTTCAAGAAACTTACAAACAGTTCAGAACAGTA
This sequence comes from Protopterus annectens, assembly GCF_019279795.1. Classification (NCBI taxonomy): domain Eukaryota; kingdom Metazoa; phylum Chordata; order Ceratodontiformes; family Protopteridae; genus Protopterus; species Protopterus annectens. The sequence goes on from NC_056731.1 coordinate 15,644,810, forward strand.
AATCTGTAACTGAACTTTCTTAAATTTCAGAAAGTGGGAAAAAGCAAGATTTTTTTTTTTGCTTTTCTTTAAAGGTAGCAGAGATACACAAGTAGCAAAATAGTCAGAACAGTGCAATAAATGACCCCCCACTTGAGTGCTAGACCAGAGTCAGGTAAAATGCAATTTTAAGAAAAAAAAATGATTTTAAATTAAGTTCAACACAGGAAATGCAGTAAAGAGGCTCTAGATGTGTTCTAAATACTGTTTTTAATACAGATATCAACTTTAGCAAGCCGGAAAATGCCAAACAGTGGGTGGCAAAGCAGTAATTTTAAACAAAAAATCAGAAGAAAATACTTAAAATCTCAAAAGTGGCTCCTTTTTTCTCTCAGTGTTTTCTCCCCTTGGTAGCTGCTTTAGCAACAGCTATCATGCCTGGAAAGATGCTAAAACCAAGAGGCAGCAGGGTTTTAAAAGAAAGAGATCAAGGAGTTTGGAATTGACCCAAAATGGCCAATAAAACTACAGCTTCTAGGCAGTAACCACTCCTACAGGGACAGGCAGGTTGCTCAATGTTAACCACTGCCACTGGTGAACAGAAAGACTTCCCTTTAGCCCACGCAAGCACTGGCCTCTAAGAAACTTACAAACAGTTCAGAACAGCAAATCTGTAACTGAACTTTCTTAAATTTCAGAAAGTGGGAAAAAAAGCAAGATTTTTTTTTGGTTTTGTTCAAAGGTAGCAGAGATACACAAGTAGCAAAATAGTTAGAACAGTGCAATAAATGACCCCACATTTGAGTGCTAGGCCAGGTTAAGGTAAAATGCAATTTTAAGAAAAAAAAATATTTTAAATTAAGTGCAACACAGGAAATGCAGTAAACAGGCTCTAGATGTGCTCTAAATACTGTTTCTAATACAGATATCAACTGCAGCAAGCTGGAAAATGCCGAAAAGTAGGCAGCAAAGCACTAATTTTAAATAAAAAAATCAGAAGAAAATACTTAAAATCTCAAAAGTGAATCCTTTCTTCTCTCAGTGTTTTCTCCTCTTGGTAGGTGCTTCAGCAACAACTATCAAGCCTGGAAAGACACCCAAACCACGAGGCAGCAGGGTTTTAAAAGAGAGAGATCAAGGAGTTTGGAATTGACAAAAAATGGCCAATAAAACTAGATCTTCTAGGCAGTAACCACTCCTACAGGGAAAGGCAGGCTGCTCAGTGTTAACCACTGCCACTGGTGAACACAGACATCCCTTTAGCCCAAGTAAGCACTGGCCTCCAAGAAACTTACAAACAGTTCAGAACAGCAAATTTATAACTGAATGTTCTTAAATTTCAGAAAGTGGGAAAAAAAGCAAGATTTTTTTTTGGTTTTGTTTTAAGGTAGCAGAGATGCACAAGTAGCAAAATAGTCAGAACAGTGCAATAAATGACCCCACACTTGAGTGCTTTGCCAGAGTCAGGTAAAATGCAATTTTAAGAAAAAAAATGATTTTAAATTAAGTGCAACACAGGAAATGCAGTAAAAAGGCTCTAGATGTGTTTTAAATACTGTTTCTTATACAGATATCAACTTTAGCAAGCCAGAAAATGCAGAAAAGTAGGTGGAAATGCAGTAATTTAAAAAATAAAGTCACAAGAAAATACTTAAAATCCTCAAAAGTGGCTCCTTTCTTTTCTCAGTGTTTTCTCCCCTTGGTAGGTGTTTCAGCAACAACTATCAAGCCTGGAAAGATGCCAAAACCACGAGGCAACAGGGTTTTAAGAGAGCATGATCAAGGAGTTTGGAATTGACCCAAAAGGAAAAAATCCCTTTTAAAACCCCCCAAGGGCCCTCTCAGTTTCCCTGAGGGTGAACACAAGTTTCCC
>NC_056731.1:15677340-15819840 GCF_019279795.1 Protopterus annectens
AAAAATCCCCCAAGGGTTAAAAACGGGGTTTTTTTTTTTCCCTAAAGAATGGTTGTTTTTAAATACTGTTTCTAATACAGATATCAACTTTAGCAAGCCAGAAAATGCCAAAAAGTAGGCAGGAAAGCAGTAATTTTAAACAAAAAATCAGAAGAAAATACTTAAAATTTCAAAAGTGGCTCCTTTCTTCTCTCAGCATTTTCTCCCCTTGGTAGGTGCTTCAGCAAAAACTATCAAGCCTGGAAAGATGCCAAAACAATGAGGCAGCAGGGTTTTAAGAGAGAGAGATCAAGGAGTTTAGAATTGACCCAAAATGGTCAATAAAACTACAGCTTCTAGGCAGTAACCACTCCTACATGGACAGGAAGGCTGCTCAGTGTTAACCACTGCCACTGGTGAACACAGAGACTTCCCTTTAGTCCAAGCTAGAACTGGCCTCCAACAAACTTACAAACAGTTAAGAACAGCAAATCTGTAACTGAACTTTCTTTAATTTCTGAAAGTGGGAAAAAGCAAGATTTTTTTTGTTTTTGTTTAAAGGTAGCAGAGATATGCAAGTAGCAAAATAGTCAGAACAGTGCACTAAATGACCCCACACTTGAGTGCTAGGCCAGAGTCAGGTAAAATGCAATTTTATGAAAAAAAACTATTTTAAATTAAGTGCAACACAGGAATTGCAGTAAACCGGCTCTAGATGTGTTCTAAATACTTTTTAGAATACAGATATCAACTTTAGCAAGCCAAAAAACGCCGAAAAGTAGGCAACAAAGCAGTAATTTTAATAAAAAAATCAGAAGAAATTACTTAAAATCTTAAAAGTGGCTGCTTTCTTCTCTCAGCATTTTCTCCCCTTGGTAGGTGCTTCAGCAACAACTATCAAGCATGGAAAGACTCCAAAACCACGAGGCAGAAGGGTTTTGAAAGAGAGAGATCAAGGAGTTTTGAATTTACCCAAAATGGCCAATAAAACTACAGCTTATAGGCAGTAACCTCTCCTACAGGGACAGGCAGGCTGCTCAGTGTTAACCACTGCCACTGGTGAACACAGAGACTTCCCTTTAGCCCAAGCAAGCACTGGCCTCCAAAAAATTTACAAACAGTTCAGAACAGCAAATCCGTAACTGAATTTTCTTAAATTTCAGAAAGTGGGAAAAAAGCAAGATTTTTTTTTAAAAGGTAGCAGAGATACACAAGTAGCAAAATAGTCAGAACAGTGCAATAAATGACCCCACACTTGAGTGCTAGGCCAGAGTAAGGTAAAATGCAATTTTAAGAAAAAAAAATATTTTAAATTAAGTGCAACACATGAAATGCAGTAAACAGGCTCTAGACGTGTCTAAATACTGTTTCTAATACATATATCAACTGCAGCATGCTGGAAAATGCCGAAAAGTAGGCGGCAAAGCAGTAATTTTAAACAAAAAATCAGAAGAAAATACTTAAAATTTCATAAGTGGCTCCTTTCTTCTCTCAGAATTTTCTCCCCTTGGTAGGTGCTTCAGCAAAAACTATCAAGTCTGGAAAGATGCCAAAACCATGAGGCAGCAGGGTTTTAAGAGAGAGAGAGATCAAGGAGCTTGGAACTTACCCAAAATGGCCAATAAAACTACAGCTTCTAGGCAGTAACCACTCCTATAGGGACAGGCAGGCTGAGCAGTGTTAACCACGGCCACTGGTGACCACAGAGACTTCCCTTTAGCCCAAGCAAGCACTGGCATCCAAGAAACTTACTAACAGTTCAGAACAGCAAATCTGTAACTGAACTTTCTTAAATTTCAGAAAGTGGGAAAAAAGAAACATTTGTTTTTTTTTTTGTTTTTGTTTAAAGGTAGCAGAGATACACAAGTAACAAAATAGTCAGAACAGTGCAATAAATGACCCCACACTTGAGTGCTAGGCCAGAGTCATGTAAAATGGAATTTGAAGAAAAAAAAAAACGTTTTTAACTTAAGTGCAACCCGGGAAATGCAGTAAACAGGCTCTACATTTGTTCTAAATACTGTTTCTAATACAGATATCAACTTTAGCAAGACGGAAAACACTGAAAAGTAAGCGGGAAAGCAGTAATTTAAAAAAAAATCAGAAGAAAATACTTAAAATATCAAAACTGGCTCCTTTCTTCTCTCAGCATTTTCTCCTCTTAGTAGGTGCTTCAGCAACAACTATCAAGCCTGGAAAGATGCCAAAACCAAGAGGCAGCAGGGTTTTAAAAGAGAGATATCAAGGAGTTTGGAATTGACCCAAAATTGCAAAGAAAACTACATGTTCTAGCCAGTAACCACTCCTACAGGGTCAGGAAGGCTGCTCAGTGTTAACCACTGCCACTGGTGAACACAGAGACTTCCCTTTAGCCCAAGCAAGCTCTGGCCTCCAAGAAACTTACAAACAGTTCAGAACAACAAATCTGTAACTGAACTTTCTTAAATTTCAGAAAGTGGGAAAAACGCAAGTTTTTTTGTTTTTGTTTTTGTTTAAAGGTAGCAGAGATACACAAGGAGCAAAATAGTCAGAACAGTGCAATGAATGACCCCACACTTAAGTGCTTGGCCAAAATCAGGTAAAATGCAATTTTAAGAAAAAAAAATATTTTAAATTAAGTGCAACACTGGAAATGCAATAAACAGGCTCTAGATGTGTTCAAATACTGTTTCTAATACAGATATCAACTTTAGCAAGCCGGAAAATGCCAAAAAGTAGGCGGCAAAGCAATAATTTTAAACAAAAAATCAAAAGAAAATACATAAAATCTCAAAAGTGGCTCCTTTCTTCTCTCAGCGTTTTCTCTCCTTGGTAGGTGCTTCAGCAACTACTATCCAGCCTGGAAAGATGCCAAAACCTTGAGCCAGCAGTGGTTTAATTGAGAGAGATCAAGGAGTTTGTAATTGATCTAAAATGGCCAATACAACTACAGCTTCTAGGCAGTAACCACCACTGTAGGGACAGGCAAACTGCGCAGTGTTAACCACTGCCACTGGTGAACACAGAGACTTCCCTTTAGTCCAAACAAGCACTGGCCTCCAAGAAACAAACAGTTCAGAACAGCAAATCTGTAACTGAACTTTGTTAAATTTCAGAAAGTGGGAAAAACGCAAGTTTTTTTTTTTTTTTTGTTTAAAGGTAGCAGAGATACTCAAGTAGCAAAATAGTCAGAACAGTGCAATAAATGACCCCACACTTGAGTGCTAGGACAGAGTCAGGTAAAATGCAATTTTAAGAAAACAAAACAGTTTTAAATTAAGTGCAACACAGGAAATGCAGTAAACAGGCTCTAGATGTATTTTAAATACTGTTTCTAATGCAGATATCAACTTTAGCAAGCCAGAAAATGCTGAAAAGTAGGCGGCAAAGCAATAATTTTAAACAAAAAATCAGAAGAAAATACTTAAAATCTCAGAAGTGGTTCCTTTCTTCTCTCAGCATTTTCTCCCCTTGGTAGGTGCTTCAGCAAAAACTATCAAGCCTGGAAAGATGCCAAAACCACGAGGCAGCAGGGATTTAAGAGAGAGAGATCAAGAAGTTTGGAATTGACCCAAAATGGCCAAAAAAACTACAGTTTCTAGGCAGTAACCACTCCTACATGGACAGGAAGGCTGCTCAGTGTTAACCACTGCCACTGGTGAACACAGAGACTTCCCTTTAGTCCAAGCTAGCACTGGCCTCCAAGAAACTTACAAACAGTTAAGAACAGCAAAACTGTAACTGAACTTTCTTTAATTTCTGAAAGTGGGAAAAAGCAAGATTTGTTTTTGTTTTTGTTTAAAGGTAGCAGAGATACACAAGTAGCAAAATATTCAGAACAGTGCAATAAATGACCCCACACTTGAGTGCTAGGCCAGAGTCAGGTAAAATGCAATTTTAAGAAAAAAACTATTTTAAATTAAGTGCAACACAGGAAATGCAGTAAACCAGCTCTAGATGTGTTCTAAATAATTTTTATAATACAGATATCAACTTTAGCAAGCAAAAAAACACCAAAAATAGGCAACAAAGCAGTAATTTTAAACAAAAAATCAGAAGAAAATACTTAAAAACTTAAAAGTGGCTCCTTTCTTCTCTCAGCATTTTCTCCCCTTGGTATGTGCTTCAGCAACAACTATCAAGCCTGGAAAGACTCCAAAACCATGAGGCAGAAGGGTTTTGAAAGAGAGAGATCAAGGAGTTTTGAATTGACCCAAAATGGCCAATAAAACTACAGCTTATAGGCAGTAACCACTCCTACAGGGACAGGCAGGCTGCTTAGTGTTAACCACTGCCACTGGGGAACACAGAGACTTCCCTTTAGCCCAAGCAAGCACTGGACTCCAAGAAATTTACAAACAGTTCAGAAAAGCAAATCTGTAACTGAATGTTCTTAAATTTCAGAAAGTGGGAAAAAAGCAAGATTTTTTCTTAAAAGATAGCAGTGATACACAAGTAGCAATATAGTCAGAACAGTGCAATAAATGTCCCCACACTTGAGTGCTAGGTCAGAGTCAGGTAAAATGCAATTTTAAGAAAAAAACTATTTTAAATTAAGTGCAACACAGGAAATGCAGTAAACAGGCTCTAGATGTGTTCTAAATACTGTTTCTAATACAGATATCAACTTTAGCAAGCCAGAAAATGCAGAAATGTAGGCAGCAAAGCAGTCATTTTAAACAAAAAATCAGAAGAAAATACTTAAAATTTCAAAAGTGGCTCCTTTCTTCTCTCAGCGTTTTCTCCCCTTGGAAGGTGCTTCAGCAACAACTATCAAGCCTGGAAAGATGCCAAAACAATGAGGCAGCAGGGTTTTAAGAGAGAGAGATCAAGGAGTTTAGAATTGACCCAAAATGGTCAATAAAACTACAGCTTCTAGGCAGTAACCACTCCTACATGGACGGGAGGGCTGCTCAGTGGTAACCACTGCCACTGGTGAACACAGAGACTTCCCTTTAGCCCAAGATAGCACTGGCCTCCAAGAAACTTACAAACAGTTAAGAACAGCAAATCTGTAACTGAACTTTCTTTAATTTCTGAAAGTGGAATAAAGCAAGATTTTTTTTTTGTTTTTGTTTAAAGGTAGCAGAGATACGCAAGTAGCAAAATAGTCAGAACAGTGCAATAAATGACCCCTCACTTGAGTGCTAGGCCAGAGTCAGGTAAAATGCAATTTTAAGAAAAAAACTAGTTTAAATTAAGTGCAACACAGGAAATGCAGTAAACCAGCTCTAGATGTGTTTTAAATACTTTTTATAATACAGATATCAACTTTAGCAAGCCAAAAAATGCCCAAAAGTAGGCAACAAAGCAGTAATTTTAAACACAAAATCAGAAGAAAATACTTAAAATCTTAAAAGTGGCTCCTTTCTTCTCTCAGCATTTTCTCTCCTTGGTATGTGCTTCAGCAACAACTATCAAGCCTGGAAAGACTCCAAAACCATGAGGCAGAAGGGTTTTGAAAGAGAGAGATCAAGGAGTTTTGAATTGACCCAAAATGGCCAATAAAACTACAGCTTATAAGCAGTAACCACTCCTACAGGGACAGGCAGACTGCTCAGTGTTAACCACTGCCACTGGGGAACACATAGTCTTCCCTTTAGCCCAAGCAAGCACTGGCCTCCAAAAAATTTACAAACAGTTCAGAACAGCAAATCTGTAACTGAATGTTCTTAAATTTCAGAAAGTGGGAAAAAAGCAAGATTTTTTCTTAAAAGATAGCAGAGATACACAAGTAGCAAAATAGTCAGAACAGTGCAATAAATGTCCCCACACTTGAGTGCTAGGTCAGAGTCAGGTAAAATGCAATTTTAAGAAAAAAACTATTTTAAATTAAGTGCAACACAGGAAATGCAGTAAACAGGCTCTAGATGTGTTCTAAATACTGTTTCTAATACAGATATCAACTTTAGCAAGCCAGAAAATGCAGAAATGTAGGCAGCAAAGCAGTCATTTTAAACAAAAAATCAGAAGAAAATACTTAAAATTTCAAAAGTGGCTCCTTTCTTCTCTCAGCGTTTTCTCCCCTGGGAAGGTGCTTCAGCAACAACTATCAAGCCTGGAAAGATGCCAAAACCATGAGGCAGCAGGGTTTTAAGAGAGAGATCAAGAAGTTTAGAATTGACCCAAAATGGTCAATAAAACTACAGCTTCTAGGCAGTAACCACTCCTACATGGACAGGGAGGCTGCTCAGTGGTAACCACTGCCACTGGTGAACACAGAGACTTCCCTTTAGCCCAAGATAGCACTGGCCTCCAAGAAACCTACAGACAGTTAAGAACAGCAAATCTGTAACTGAACTTTCTTTAATTTCTGAAAGTGGAATAAAGCAAGATTTTTTTTTGTTTTTGTTTAAAGGTAGCAGAGATACGCAAGTAGCAAAATAGGCAGAACAGTGCAATAAATGACCCCTCACTTGAGTGCTAGGCCAGAGTCAGGTAAAATGCAAATTTAAGAAAAAAACTAGTTTAAATTAAGTGCAACACAGGAAATGCAGTAAACCAGCTCTAGATGTATTCAAAATAGTTTTTATAATACAGATATCAACTTTAGCAAGCCAAAAACCCCCCAAAAGTAGGCAACAAAGCAGTAATTTTAAACACAAAATCAGAAGAAAATACTTAAAATCTTAAAAGTGGCTCCTTTCTTCTCTCAGTATTTTCTCCCCTTGTTAGGTGCTTCAGCAACAACTATCAAGGCTGGAAAGACTCCAAAACCATGAGGCCGAAGTGTTTTGAAAGAGAGTGATCAGGGAGTTTTGAATTGACCCAAAATGGCCAATAAAACTACAGCTTATCGGCAGTAACCACTCCTACAGGGACAGGCAGGCTGATTAGTGTTAACCACTGCCACTGGGGAACACAGAGACTTCCCTTTAGCCCAAGCAAGCACTGGACTCCAAGAAATTTACAAACAGTTTAGTACAGCAAATCTGTAACTGAATTTTCTTATATTTCAGAAAGTGGGAAAAAAGCAAGATCTTTTTTATTTTTGTTTAAAGGTAGCAGAGATACCCAAGTAGCAAAATAGTGAGAACAGTGCAATAATTGACCCCACACTTGAGTGCTAGGCCAGAGTCAGGTAAAATGCAATTTTAAGAAAAAAAAATGATTTTAAATTAAGTGCAAGACAGGAAATGCAGTAAACAGGCTCTAGATGTGTTCTAAATACTGTTTTTAATACAGATTTCAACTTTAGCAAACCACAAAATGCCATAAAGTAGGCGGCAAAGCAGTAATTTTAAACAAAAAAATCAGAAGAAAATACTTAAAACTCAAAAGTGGCTCCTTTCTTCTCTCAGCATTTTCTCCCCTTGGTAGGTGCTTCAGCAACAACTATCAAGCCTGGAAAGATGCCAAAACCACGAGGCAGCAGGGTTTTAAGAGAGAGATAGATCAAGGAGTTTGGAATTGACCCAAAATGGCCAATACAACTACAGCTTCTAGGCAGTAATCACTCCTACATGGACAGGAAGGCTGCTCAGTGTTATCCACTGCCACTGGTGAACACAGAGACTTCCCTTTAGTCGAAGCTAGCACTGGCCTCCAAGAAACTTACAAACAGTTAAGAACAGCAAATCTGTAACTGAACTTTCTTTAATTTCTGAAAGTGGGAAAAAGCAATATTTTTTTTATTTTTGTTTAAAGGTAGCAGAGATATGCAAGTAGCAAAATAGTCAGAACAGTGCAATAAATGACCCCACACTTGAGTGCTAGGCCAGAGTCAGGTAAAATGCAATTTTAAGAAAAAAATATTTTAAATTAAGTGCAACACAGGAAATGCAGTAAACCGGCTCTAGATGTGTTCTAAATACTTTTTATAATACAGATATCAACTTTAGCAAGCCAAAAAAGGCCAGAAAGTAGGCAACAAAGCAGTAATTTTAAACAAAAAATCAGAAGAAAATACTTAAAATCTTAAAAGTGGTTGCTTTCTTCTCTCAGCATTTTCTCCCCTTGGTAAGTGCTTCAGCAACAACTATCAAGCCTATAAAGACTCCAAAACCACGAGGCAGAACGGTTTTGAAAGAGAGAGATCAAGGAGTTTTGAATTGACCCAAAATGGCCAATAAAACTACAGCTTATAGGCAGAAAACCTCCTACAGGCACAGGCAGGCTGCTTAGTGTTAACCACTGCCACTGGGGAACACAGAGACTTCCCTTTAGCCCAAGCAAGCACTGGCCTCCAAATAATTTACGAACAGTTCAGAACAGCAAATCTGTAACTGAATTTTCTTAAATTTCAGAAAGTGGGAAAAAAGCAAGATTTTTTTTTTAAAACGTAGCAGAGATACACAAGTAGCAAAATAGTAAGAACAGTGCAATAAATGACCCCACACTTGCATGCTAGGCCAGAGTCAGGTAAAATGCAATGTTAAGACAAAAACTATTTTGAATTAAGTGCAACACAGGAAATGCAGTAAACAGGCTCTAGATGTGTTCTAAATACTGTTTCTAATACAGATATTAACTTTAGCAAGCCAAAAAATGCTGAAAAGTAGGTGGCAAAGCAGTAATTTTAAACAAAAAATCAGAAGAAAATACTTAAAATCTCAAAAGTGGCTCCTTTCTTCTCTCAGCATTTTCTCCCCTTGGTAGGTGCTTCAGCAAAAACTATCAAGTCTGGAAAGATGCCAAAACCATGAGGCAGCAGGGTTTTAAGAGAGAGAGATCAAGGAGTTTGGAATTGACCCAAAATGGCCAATAAAACTACAGCTTCCAGGCAGTAACCACTCCTATACGGACAGGCAGGCTGCTCAGTGTTAACCACTGCCACTGGTGAACACAGAGACTTCCCTTTAGCCCAAGCAAGCACTGGCCTCCAAGAAATTTACAAACAGTTCAGAACAACAAATCTGTAACTGAATTTTCTTAAATTTCTGAAAGTGGGAAAAAAGCAAGATTTTTTTTTTTTTTTTTAAAGTTAGCAGAGATACACAAGGAGCAAATAAGTCAGAACAGTGCAATAAATGACCCCACAATCGAGTGCTAGGCCAGAGTCAGGTAAAATGCAGTTTAAAAAAAAAAGATTTTAAATTAAGTGCAACACAGGAAATGCAGTAAGGCTCTAGATGTGTTTTAAATACTGTTTCTATTGCAGATATCTAACTTTAGCAAGCCGAAAAATGCCAAAAAGTCGGCAGCAAAGCAGTAATTTTAAACAAAAAATCAGAAGAAAATACTTAAAATCTCAAAAGTGGCTCCTTTCTTCTCTCAGCATTTTCTCCCCTTGGTAGGTGCTTCAGCAAAAACTATCAAGCCTGGAAAGATGCCAAAACCATGAGGCAGCAGGGTTTAAAGAGAGAGAGATCAAGGAGTTTGGAATTGACCCAAAATGGCTAATAAAACTACAGCTTCTAGGCAGTAACCACTCCTACATGGACAGGAAGGCTGCTCAGTGTTAACCAATGCTACTGGTGACCACAGAGACTTCCCTTTAGCCCAAGCAAGCACTGGCCTCCAAGAAACATACAAACAGTTCAGAACAGCAAATCATTAACTGAACTTTCTTAAATTTCTGAAAGTGGCAAAAAAGCAAGATTTTTTTGTTTTGTTTTTGTTTAAAGGTAGCAGAGATACACAAGGAGCAAAATAGTCAGAACAGTGCAATAAATGACCCCACACTTGAGTGCTAGGCCAGAGTCAGGTAAAATGCAATTTTAAGAAAAAAAATGATTTTAAATTAAGTGCAAGACAGGGAATGCAGTAAACAGGCTCTAGATGTGTTCTAAATACTGTTTCTAATACAGATATCAACTTTAGCAAGCCAGAAAACCCCAAAAAAGTTGGCGGCAAAGCAGTAATTTTAAACAAAATATCAGAAGAAACTACTTAAAATCTCAAAAGTGGTTCCTTTCTTTTCTCAGCATTTTCTCCCCTTGGTAGGTGCTTCAGCAACAACTATCAAGCCTGGAAAGACGCCAAAACCATGAGGCAGCAGGGTTTTAAGAGAGACAGATCAAGGACTTTGGAATTGACCCAAAATGGCCAATAAAACTACAGCTTGTAGGCAGTAACCACTCCTACAGGGACAGGCAGGCTGCTCAGTGTTAACCACTGCCACTGGAGAACAGAGAGACTTCCCTTTAGCCCAAGCAAGTACTGGCCTCTAAGAAACTTACAAACAGTTCAGAACAGCAAATCTGTAACTGAACTTTTTTAAATTTCTGAAAGTGGGAAAAAAGCAAGATTTTTTTTGTTTTGTTTTTGTTTAAAGGTAGCAGAGATACACAAGCAGCAAAAATAGCCAGAACAGTGCAATAATTGTCCCCACACTTGAGTGCTTTGCCAGAGTCAGGTAAAATGCAATTTTAAGAAAAAAAAAGCAATTTTAAATTAAGTACAGCACATGAAATGCAGTAAACAGGCTCTAGATGTGTTCTAAATACTGTTTCTAATGCAGATATCAACTTTAGCAAACTGGAAAATGCCGGAAAGTAGGCGGCAAAGCAGTCATTTAAAACAAAAAATCAGAAGAAAATACTTAAATCTCAAAAGTGGCTCCTTTGTTCTCTCAGCATTTTCTCCCCTTGGTAGGTGCTTTAGCAACAACTATCAAGCCTAGAAAGATGCCAAAACCATGAGGCAGCAGGGTTTTAAGAGAGGGAGATCAAGGAGTTTGGAATTGACCCAAAATGGCTAACAAAACTACAGCTTCTAGGCAGTAACCACTCCTACAGGGACAGGCAGGCTGCTCAGTGTTCACCACTGCCGGTGGTGAACATAGAGATTTCCCGTTAGCCCAAGCAAGCACTGGCCTCCAAGAAACTTACAAATATATCAGAACAGCAAATCTGTAACTGAACTTTCTTAAATTTCTGAAAGTGGGGGAAAAGCAAGATTTTTTTTTTGTTTAAAGGTAGCAGAGATATACAAGTAGGAAAATAGTCAGAACAGTGAAATAAATGACCCCACACTTGAGTGCTAGGCCAGAGTCAGGTAAAATGCAATTTTAAGAAAAAAACTATTTTGAATTAAGTGCAACAGAGGAAATGCAGTAAACAGGCTCTAGATGTGTTCTAAATACTGTTTCTAATACATATATCAACTTTAGCAAGCTGGAACACTCCAAAAAGTAGGAGGCAAAGCAGTAATTTTAAGCAAAAAATGAGAAGAAATACTTAAAATCTCAAAAGTGGCTCCTTTCTTCTCTCAGCGTTTTCTCCCCTTGGTTGGTGCTTCAGCAACAACTATCAAGCCTGGAAAGATGCCAAAACCATGAGGCAGCAGGGTTTTAAGAGAGAGAGATCAAGGAGTTTGGAATTGACCCAAAATGGCCAATAAAACTACAGCTTCTAGGCAGTAACCACTCCTACAGCGACAGGCAGGCTGCTCAGTGTTAACCACTGCCCCTGGTGAACACAGAGACTTCCCTTTAGCCCAAGCAAGCACTGGCCACCAAGAAACTTATAAACAGTTCAGAACAGCAAATCTGTAACTGAACTTTCTTAAATTTCAGAAAGTGGGAAAAAAGTAAACTTTTTTTTTTATTTTTGTTTAAAGGTAGCAGAGATACACAAGTAGCAAAATAATCAGAACAGTCCAATAAATGACCCCACACTTGAGTGCTAGGCCAGAGTTAGGTAAAATGCACTTTTAAGAAAAAAAAAACAATTTTAAATTAAGTACAACACAGGAAATGCAGTAAACAGGCTCTAGATGTGTTCTAAATCATGCTTCTAATACAGATATCAACTTTAGTAAGCCGGAAAATGCTGAAAAGTAGGCGGCAAAGCAGTAATTTTAAACAAAAAATCAGAATAAAATGCTTAAAATCTCAACAGTGGCTCCTTTCTTCTCTCAGCATTTTCTCCCCTTGGTAGCTGCTTCAGCAACAACTATCAAGCCTGGAAAGATGCCAAAACCATGTGGCAGCACGATATTAAGAGAGAGAGATCAAGGAGTTTGGAATTGACCCAAAATGGTCAATAAAACTACAGCTTCTAGGCAGTAACCACTCCTACAAGGACAGGCAGGCTGCTCAGTGTTAACCACTGCCATTGGTGAACACAGAGTCTTCCCTTTAGCCCAAGCAAGCACTGGCCTCCAAGAAACTTACAAACAGTTCAGAACAGCAAATCTGTAACTGAACTTTCTTAAATTTCAAAAAGTGGGAAAAAAGTAAGATTTTTTTTTGTTTGTTTTTGTTTAAAGGTAGCAGGGATACACAAGTAGCAAAATAGTCAGAACAGTGCAATAAATGACCCCACACTTGAGTGCTCGGCCAGAGTTAGGTAAAATGCAATTTTAAGAAAAAAAACTATTTTAAATTAAGTGCAACACAGGAAATGCAGTAGACAGGCTCTAGATGTGTTCTAAATACTGTTTCTAATACAGATATCAACTTTAGCAAGCCGGAAAATGCCAAAAAGTAGGCGGCAAACCAGTAATTTTAAACAAAAAATCAGAAGAAAATACTTAAAATCTCAAAAGTGGCTCCTTTCTTCTCTCAGCATTTTCTCCCCTTGGTAGGTGCTTCAGCAACATCTATCATGCCTGGAAAGATGCCAAAGCCAGGAGGCAGCAGGGTTTTAAGAGAGAGAGAGAGAGATCAAGGTGTTTGGAATTGACCCAAAAATGGCTAATAAAACTACAGCTTCTAGGCAGTAACCACTCCTACAGGGACAGGCAGGCTGCTCAGTGTTCACCACTGCCGGTGGTGAACATAGAGATTTCCCGTTAGCCCATGCAAGCACTGGCCTCCAAGAAACTTACAAATAATTCAGAACAGCAAATCTGTAACTGAACATTCTTAAATTTCTGAAAGTGGGAGAAAAGCAAGATTTTTTTTTTGTTTAAAGGTAGCAGAGATATACAAGTAGGAAAATAATCAGAACAGTGAAATAAATGACCCCACACTTGAGTGCTAAGCTAGAGTCAGGTAAAATGCAATTTTAAGAAAAAAACTATTTTGAATTAAGTGCAAAAGAGGAAATGCAGTAAACATGCTCTAGATTTGTTCTAAATACTGTTTCTAATACAGATATCAACTTTAGCAAGCTGGAACACTCCGAAAACTAGGCGGCAAAGCAGTAATTTTAAGCAAAAAATGAGAAGAAATACTTAAAATATCAAAAGTGGCTCCTTTCTTCTCTCAGCGTTTTCTCCCCTTGATTGGTGCTTCATCAACAACTATCAAGCCTGGAAAGATGCCAAAACCATGAGGCAGCAGGGTTTTAAGAGAGAGATCAAGGAGTTTGGAATTGACTCAAAATGGCCAATAAAACTACAGCTTCTAGGCAGTAACCACTCCTACAGCGACAGGCAGGCTGCTCAGTGTTAACCACTGCCACTGGTGAACACAGAGACTTCCCTTTAGCCCAAGCAAGCACTGGCCACCAAGAAACTTATAAACAGTTCAGAACAGCAAATCTGTAACTGAACTTTCTTAAATTTCAGAAAGTGGGAAAAAGTAAACTTTTTTTTATTTTTGTTTAAAGGTAGCAGAGATACACAAGTAGCAAAATAGTCAGAACAGTGCAATAAATGACCCCACACTTGAGTGCTGGGCCAAGGTCAGGCCCCATCCAGTTGTACGGCCTCAGCCCTCCATGTGCTATTTGTGTGGCTACATGAGATGCAGCTAAATCCAGAGGCTGAGAAGATGATATCATCTATGTAATCTGTGGCATGCGTAAGGGTGTCTGAGAAGAATTATCCCCAGCTATGTGCTACAAGAAGCCTTTGTTCAGGCTTTCAATTAACTTCCACCATGTTGAAAATGGGTTTTCAAAATATTTGAGCAGTAGAAACATAAATGGTTATGGATGAGTGCTAATGCAGGTCTAAAGAAGCCCTAACAAGCAGACAATTGTCAAATCCGACATGTAAGTGCATATACCTTGCTTAGGGAAGCAGTCAAGGGTAAAACTCAACATGAATCAGAATTAGACCTCATGCCTGCATTGCATACCTCTCAGCCTCTTAACGCAATAAGTCTGGATAAAGCCCGACAAAATGGGGGAAGGGGCAAAGGCCCAAAAATAGGGACATATTTTAAACATTGCTCTTATAAACTTAGAAAGTTGCTAGAGTAACCAAGTTTGTTTTAACACACATTTTCTGAAATTATTTAAAGTTTGAAACTGAAAAGTATGTCATTATTTAGTGATTTTAATCCTCAGATCATCTCAGTGATTTGCCAGAAAACCTCAAGTTTTATAAGGAACAGACCAAAAATATGAGCCAAAAATCTGAACAGTCTGAGAAAATCTGGACAGTTGAGAGGTATGCTGTGATAACAGTATCATTAGAGTTTAACTTATGCCGGTAAAATTCCTGAGAGTTAAGCACATATTTGTATATTGATTTAATATTTTGCCTACCTAGAAAGTGGTCTAATCCAAATTGACCATTTCTAACCAAAACTTAGTAAAAAGCAGAAAAACATCTATATAGTTAAAAAGAAAACAAAATAAAGCTACCATTAATAAAATACATTAACAAAATACAGTAGCACTGTAATTAAAAATACAATGTTTTGGATATGAGTTGTACATGTTGAGTCCACTTCAATTATACTAAGCAAGACTATGTGACTGTTTTCCATTAGGATAGTGCTGACTGCCTCAAAATAGTCTTCATTTGGCACATATAATTTTAAAGCAAATGATGCTGCTGGGAGAATTGAATCTTCAGAGATCTGTAGTCACATGCTAACCTCACTTTGTCATTTCTCATGTTCTTTGCAAGGAATTTGAGCATGTATAACCCTTATAAGGATGAGCTTCTGTAAGGCTATGATACCAGAGCATTAGAGAAGAGGTCAGGAAGTGGGGCAAGATCCTACCCATTTGAAAGAACTGTATATTCCTGTTTCAGTCACATGGTATGTGTAATGTTTCACAGAAAGCCTGTCAGAGCAACATGAGCATAAAGCTATCAGGTATCTGCCTACATATCCACCATTCATTCCTCCAAGTAACTAGTGGACATTATATTAACTCCCCAGTTGTCATCATTATACAAGAGTACGCACAAGGTGTTTTGACGGCAACATGGCTGGATATCTGACATTCAGGAGGGAGAACCATTTCAGTGAATTTTAGTCCCTTGAGGTTTGGCTGATATTTTAGAACTGGTAACTAGCTGATTCTCTCTCTCAGATTCATTGTTCAAGAACTAAATGATCTTGATAAAAATTAAGGGTTAGAATAGATTCATTTACAATAAGGGGGTCCATTTTCCGTATGTCACCAGGGCATAGAGGATTACAGTTTTGAGTGAGTGTATTTAATCTCCAAGAAACCTGGAGGGTCAGATCAATTTTAGATCTGAGCAGCTTCAACCACCATGTAAAATGTATGACTGTCACACTCTGCATGATCTTCCCCTTATTAAGGCTGTTTGGATATATTCAGTGGGATGGTCTCTAAGGAGGGCATATTTCCCTGAACTATGCTGATATATTTTATATTGATAAAATAGCTTTATTTCTATGTTTCAGAAATATATGTCAGACATGTTGAGAAGCTGGGAGAACAAGTAAATATCTTGACCTCTCAAGCCTCCATGTCAGTACCTTGTAACTAGGAGAAGGCTGCATTAACTTAAGGGTATGCAGGCGTTAGAGCACCTCAGTTGCCCACCTTCCTGCAGGTAAGCCTTGCTTTGTGGTACAGAGGGATAGAGCCTTTACTGAGACTCATGTGAGTGAGATGCAATTAGTGGTCCTCCTGAGACTGGAGGAACCAGGCATGGAGGGAGGGAGGAGAGAAGGAGAGGCATAGCCTGCTTGCCTCTACCAGAGGGTAGGGTATGCAATTGGTGCTCGAGGAGCTTAAGGAGAACTGTGATTTCTCTGGTGGAGACCAGGGAAACCACTTCACATGTTTTTGGGATGGAGTAGGGGCTACTTGCTGTCAACATCTCTTGCAAAGGTAGGGACGGCCAGCATTGGAAGCCCATTGTAGATCCCCATTCTGTTTCTCAGTAAGTAAGGCTAAGTAAAAAACTTCGATATACCCCAAAGAGTGTCTAAATGATGGCCCTTTTTGATTGATTCCCACCCCAGTGATAGGGAACAAATGGGATAAATGACTGGGAGAGAACTGATGGCCAACAGGCAGTAGGAGCAAAGACTAAGCAAAAAAAAAAACTTCCTGGAGGCATTTGTGATTTGTTGAATTAAAGAGAACAGCAGCTTTATGTTGATTTTACAGCTTACTGTAGATTGTCACAATGTCTGTAATTACAAATGCTTCCAAAATAGGATTGATTCTTCCTGGTACAAAAGATTCCTCTAGGATCACAGAAGGCTTCTGACTTTGCCTTGTGATCTCAGTACTTCAAACACTATGTAATTTTGCTAGCTCTCTGCTATGTCTGCAGAACAAGTACTTCACAGTGCTGACAACAGCACAGCACTATGGGATCTATACGTTTTTCTGTATTTGTATGACTGGCTGTTAGTGGACCTTTTCTCATAGTTCTCTGCTACAGCTTCATACAATTAGGCCTCTAGTTTTAGGGTTTTGTATCAACTCAGAAAAACTGAGTAGCTCTGTTTGCTACCCTTGTTGAGTTTTTGATTCTAACAACTGTTAATTACTTTATTCATGCTAGTAACTATAACACACAGGAAAAGTCAATGACAGTTTATTATTCATGCAGTGATGGGATGCTGCCACCTACTTTTAAAAATGAGCAGGAAAATGTAAGATGACATTCAAGTCAGGCATAAGTTGATACAAAGTCGTTCAATATGCAACCAATTAGACTTCACAAATAAAACAGGTCGTACTGAAATGCTACCTGTGTTACAAGAATAAACTGGAACATAACAGATGGATGATCACTACAGGCAGTACTGGCAGCTGGCAAAAAGAATAAGGCAGTGAGCTGTTGACAATCCTCTTCCTGTGGTACAGGGTTTGATTCTTTCAGTCATTTGCTTATGGTGTGACCTAGAGCAAGTCATTTAATCAGACAGTGCTTTGAGGCAATTGGGAATTTGGGCAAGGCACATTTATTGCCTCATGGACTGCATGCCTAGGAACTATGTGCACATAAAAGATACTGGCTGCTTGATATCTAATGATGATTACAACAGTTATATCTTATCCAGTTTAAGCGGAAAGTAATATAAGTAATGCAGCCAACATTTGAGAACAGGATATTTTTACTAAAGTTGCAAGATAGTTTACCAAAAGCACACATTTTTGATGAAAAAATAAGTTTTGTATGGGGACATTGACTGAATTGCCTCTGGCTACATCAGAATGAAAGAAAAAATGGAGAAAAGTTGTTTTGTTTTAGTGGTTGTCTTTCCAGAAAAATACCAGTTTGTTTTGCTTGCACTGCTTATTCTGTTTATGGAAGGCTAACATTGTTTGCAAACGCCAACGGTTTACTAAACACAATACCATATGTGTGCTTCAGGCACTCAAAATGTGTATATCTACATTGTAATCATACGTATTTTTACTTGTATATCTTTTCACATCTGCTTTGTAAATATTTCTACATGTATAGCTCTTTATGATTGCTCTGGTTCTTTGAGTCCCAGGTTGTGGCTGAAAAGAGTGAACTGACCAATCCACCTACCAGTTATCAAATAATGATAAGTTAATTAATTGAGTAATTAAAGTCTACAGTAGAATGATCTAATTTTATATTTTAGAAATTTCTAAGAGGCTGAGAATTCAGACAACACGGGTTGCACAAATTAAATTTATAAATAAGTTTTAGTGCTTGCTAAAATGGAAAGTTTAATGAAAATTAGACTTTCTCCCACAGCACTAGCCATATCTTGTTAGGCATTTTTTTTTTGAAAATATGACCACTGCAAAACTTAAAGATGATAAGCTTATATACAGTTTAAGCAGTGAAATACAGACACACACACAAAATGAAAAAAGGGAATCACTAATTAATCTTTTTCTAGTAATGTTGGTTTTGCCTTTGAATGCTATAGCATCTGAGGTTGCCAGGGGATTCACATTGTGTCTAGTCACATAAATAGGCTGTATTCAGTATACACTGTACATGATTGTGATATTAGCATGATTCACAAATTAAAATCATCTTAATGTTACACTGGAAAGGAACATGCAGATTCCATAGAACGCATTGACAAGGCTCACCTAAAAAGTGCTGCATTTACAGGGCTGGCAGTGGTCTGTAAAGTACTCACAACAGAAAATAATTTTGCAAATATTTATTGCCACCTGCAGATCTCTTCTTTAAATGGTATTGCCTGACTAAGATGGTGGCTGGTATTCATAAATCCCTGCTACTTTGCATTGCATTTTTCCCATTGAAGAGAAATGAGCAGGGTATGTGCGATTCAGAAAGCACTATAACACAAAGTGGCCAAATTCAAAGAGAATTTAACAAAGATATTTGCTAATAACCATATAATGAGCCACTCTGTATGCTAATGAATTAAAAAATCATGGTAAAATGATTCAGAAATGAATAAATAATGCACAAGCATGCTGTGTCTGAGTTAGCAATAAATTTGGATACATACTCACATTCAGCTAGAGGAAAACTTTAAAATGTGCTAGGAGTTGCCACAGTCATTGTAAACTTGGCTGTAGCCTCCAGTATAGGTTCATAGTTTCATAGGTGTGTACTAGGCTAATGGCCCTGGAGCCTTTACAAGCCTAGCCCATAGGATTGCCCTAGCATCGTGCCACCCGACCTTAGTTTCCGGTGCCTCTGTCGAGTAAATCCACTGGAGTGATCCCTGGGGTGAATTTTCTATTTCCCATCCACTCATCAAGATTTCTCTTGAAGAGGGCTAGTGAGGTGCTCTGCTTGACATGTATGGGAAGTCCATTCCATAGCATGGGCAGTCCCTGGGTTATAAACCTGTCCCTCCGGCATGTTTTGTTGATTGCGGTAATGAGGTTGACATCTCTAGAACATGTAGTGCAGAGGAACTGGGATTTCTTTAGATGTAGCATTTCTAACAGAGCTGTGTCAGACATAGCTTTGTAAATCAAGCAGAGATTGCCTCTAAGTAGGTATATGAGACAGAGAATAGTTGGAGTTTTTTTAAGTCTTTCCATATAGGACAAATGTTTAAGGCCTAGGATCCTCTTTGTGAGGTATTTTTGCGGCCTCTCCAGTTGTTGCAGGTGTTTAGTGAGGTACATGCTAAATGGGGCATTGTACTCAATGACTGGCCTAATGAGGCATCACTGGTTCCTCAATGGAATGCTTCAGCATGTGGGACAGCATATGTGGTTACCACATTTCCCAGAGGAGAGAACTAATACTATGCAAAACGTATATGCTATGGACCATTTCCCAGAGATATTGGGGGTTATAGACTTCACCCACACTGATAGACTGGGAAGGAGATGCATGAACTGCAAATGTTATCACTCCATCAATTGCCAGGTGGTTTGCAATGCACAAGTTGCCATCTACAATGTGTGTGCACGCCACCCAAGCAATTTGCATAACTCACACATATGGCATACCTGTGACCCATACCAAAAGTTTGCAAATGGTGACTTCCCTCAAGGATATCTAGTGTGGGATGCTTTATATGCCCTAGAGCCTTGCTAATGACACCCATGAGAAATCCACACAACCTCACAGAGCAAGGCTACAACCATGCCCATTAACAAACTACAAACATCACAGACCATGCATTTGGAATGGTCAAGTCAGGGTTCTACCGCCTGGATACATCTTGTGGTGTCCTGCAGTACAACCTTGCCATCAGTGCCACCATACTTACTGTGTGTGTTATGTTATGTTATGTTATATAATATGATTCTTAGACAACAGGGTGGCCCAATGCAGGGCCCAGAGTTCCCAGCACCACAGGCAATGGCAGCTGAGACAAATGAGGAGTCTGAGCAAAATCCAACAGCAGGGGATGACCATGGCAGATAGAGAAGGGCACAATATGGCCTGGCACTAGCTAAGAGGCATGGAATTGCACATACACTTACTACATAAGTTTCATAGCAGCTCTGCAGATACAGGTATAACAATGATGCATAGAATCAAACCAGACCACGCTTACCCCTACATTGTCTGGTCACTCTGAGCATCAAACATTGGCAGCCCATGGCCATGGCACTCTTAGCATCATTAGATTAGGTGACTGAGCATGCTTTCTTCCACAACTGTTACAATACCTAAGCTGATTAAGCAGTCAGTAAAAATGATGATACATACAGTGGAAAATCAGGCTACATAATATATATATATATATATATGAACTTAAATGCAGGCAGCAACAATGATGCATAGAAACAAACCAGACTGTGCTTACCCATGCACCAACTGGCTGATCTGTGTATCAGACATAAGCAGCCCATGGCCATGGCACTCATCATCATTTGCCTAGGTGATTGTTTATGCTTTCCTATACAGCTACTATGAAACTAAATTAAGCAGACAGTAATAATGATGATACAGACAGAGGAAAAAAATGACATTGCCTACTGTCCCATTGCATGATCACTCTCTGCATCAGACAGAGACAGTCCTAGTCAGACACTTTTCCAGATGCCAGGGCACTCTCATCTTCATTTGCACAGGTGAGTGAGCAAGATTCCTACACAACTACTACAACGCTTAAGTAGAGTAAACAGACATTAAAAATGATGATGTATACACAGGAAATCCAGACTTTTGCATATCTATGCATTGCCTGACCAATCTGTGCATCAAACATAAAGTGCCAGAGTCACAGATTATGCAAAGAGCAGGATAAAATTATCATCATCTGTATGGGGGTGGGAGTTACAGATGCACATGCCTTTCACAGTGAAGTTTTTCTAGTGTGAGAGCTGAGGTGTAACAGAATGATTATGTGCACTTCAGACCAGTTTGCCCAGGTATGGGGTGTGGGTCTAAAGTGTAGAAGACTATGGTGAATTCTCTGTGTGTGTGTGTGTGTGTGTGTGTGTGTGTGTGTGTGTGTGTGTGTGCTGCAGGGATACAACCTCAGCATGTGAGCCAGCACTATGTACTGGCATACTGGACAGGTCTGAGCAATGCATGGAAGAGAATCTAGTTTGTGATGTATGCCCCTGTCCACAAGAACTGTCCTGATCGGAACTGTACTGGCTGTTCCACCAACCTGGCTAGAACTCAGTTTACTTTCTGAATGTGAATGGTATCTGCTATATGTGGTGTCTGCATGACCATGTCCAAGACCACAACTACTCAGATGGCCTCAACTGGGTACAGACACATCCACAACTGAAGTAGCAGTGAAGCTCTACCATTGCATGAGTGTGATCTAGCATGTCAGTGGCTACATTGGTTAACATTTGAGGATGTACCAGATGTCTGGCCTCATAGATGCTGCCCTACCCCAAAAGACAACCCAGAGCAGACACTTCATGGTCCAATGTGTCATTTATCCTGCCCAAGGAGTCACACACACTATTCAAGCAGTCCTGTAGGGCAGTATGTGCAACCTGCAGTAGTTTCACAACGTCTTTTGAGGCTCTGGTGCAACTTGCCTGTGCATCCATGATAGCTCTTGTGATCACCACTCTCTGGGCCAGTAATCAAGGAGCCTGAATCCTCACATAGAGAGGGACATTCACGTGGAACAAAAATAGATGCACACAGTATTTCCAGATGCAGCTCTCTGTTTCAAGCACAATTTCCCTTGAGAGCACACAGGAAACACACTCAGTCTGGGGTCTGGATTTCTCTCTCGTTCTATCTTCAGGTCACCAGTAAGACTCCCCACTGACCTCAGTCCTCAGCCAAGTGTCCAAGTCAAGTCCTCTAGCACCCTCTCTGTGAAACTAGTGCTTCATGTCCGTGCTCCAAACAGCTGACATGCACACTCTTTGAGATTTGATTTCCACATGCACACACACACACACACACACACACACACACACACACACACACACACACACACACACACACACACGCACACACACACACCTGGGAAAGGCTGGCACAGATTTACTAGCTCTGCCCCTTCTGTCAAGACTATAAGGTAGTTACTGCCACCAGACTCTCAAAATCCAGCTACTCTAAGGCTCTTACAAGGGTACCCAATTATACTGAGTGAAATTAATATTAGCACAAATGATAGTATTTTCACCAATGCAGTAAGGCTTTCAGGAGTGGCCACAGAGCCACCAAATATATATAAGTACTCTCAAAGGTTAAAATATTCTCTAAAGAACCAGCCACAATGAAAAGTTTAAATATATTTAATAATAAATAATAAAAGAACACAAAAATATTAAATAAATATTTACAATAAACACCAGAGTTTCAATCACAGGAAATATAACAATAACACAGAAGAATAGATTCACACAGATACAGAAAATATATTTAACTAATCTCACTATATTTTCCTGACTGATCTAAAGAATTACTATTCCCTGGTCACTTACTAGAGCAAGGCAAGATGAAGTAGGTGAGGGGTCCTTCTTTGTCAAGTTCCAAAAATAGGGTACTCTGAGACTTCAGTCTTATCTAGAATTGAAACATCTTTTTTGTGATCAATTACAAAATAACATCACATACATCTGGTCATCTGATTTCTGGTTCCCATACTACTCCCTTGGCTAGAAGCTGCCAGTATTTAGCACACGTGCCAATAATACATGTACACAGAGCATTGCTAACATCTGTTGCAGCTTCTGGAAGTCATAAAACAATTTCAAATGTTTAGCCTTCCAAAGTAGCAATTAGTTTACTGCTAAAGACAATGCAGAAGGCTTCCTACTACTGGTTTTCCCAGGCATTTTGTCTTTGGATGAACTGTAAGGTACAATCTTTATGATATAAATTAAGTAATTTAATTTCTTGCTTTTTCTCAAAGTTAGCTAGACTGAAGTAAACCTCTTGTCTTCCAGTATCATCTGTTAACATATATGCATTTCCTCAGTTACCACAGTATAGCCTGATATAAATGTATATTTTTTTCTGTCCAGCAGGACATACCGTTGATGTTTTTTTAACACAATCGAAAAATAAAAAAATATAATCACTGCAAGGGCAAAGTTCACCTCATGACACAATAGAGTACAACAACGGCAACTCAGAAGCAAGTGTCAAGCACAGCACCAATATAGAATAAAGCATTTATTCAGTAAAAGAACAGTAAGTGATTTTGTGCGGTGCGTCCAAGCTTTTATAGACATACAAACACATTATTCAAATTCAAGATTTAAAAAAAAATCAATATCCAGTGTAAAGCAAGAAACAATTAGTGATGCAAATCATTGTCAATTTACTTCCATCAAGAAATATTTATCATTTAAGAAGCTGAGTGCACACATGAAAAATGTATCAAAAGCGTAAATATTTATTTAATTTAAAACATAATGACACTATAAGCTTCATTTTATTTCGCCCTCCACCAGAATCTCATGAGACCATGACATCACTCATGTTGCCTAGCAAAGGACAACATAAAGTTTGAAACAACATCAATGCATTTTGTGGAAAACTTCTATATGTGCCTTATTCCTATCAACACAAAAATATATAAAAAATATATAAAGAAGTGTGTATAAAAAATAATAAAACAAAGGCTGCTGCTGGCAAATACAGAACTAAAATAGCGCACAAATGATGAAAACAACGACATACATACATGCTAATACCAAAATAAACTACCTATCACTATAGCTCATGTAAAAATACCATGAGTGCTGGTGTCTAAAGACTGAACCACCAAAAAAAACAACAAAATAAGGAAAAAATTAAAACAAAAATTACTCTTTCATTTTCCTGAGCCTTCAGATGTTGCAGTTTGTCATTTTCCTCAGTCTCTAGATGTCTCTGTCTCTCTGCTGCCTCTGTTTCCAAATGCTTGGCCTCCAGCTCAAGTCTCTTTAACTCCATATGGATTTTTAAGTCCTCTGTGGAAAGGTTGAGCTATCCATTTTCTGAGAGTTGTACATCTCCACTGCCAGTCTGATTGTTGTCCTGGTTGCTATTTTGTGATGCAGTTCTGACTAAAGCTGCAATAATTTCTGCTTTAGTTTGATTGGCATGCACCAGTCCTTTAGCTTGGCAAATCTCAGCCAGCTGGATCCATGTCAGACTGGCATACTCCTCTGCTGACATGCTTGCCTACTCTCCCCGACTAACTAAGCTAACAAAAAAATAAAACAATTGTAATATGAACTCTGAATGTTCACTGCATGGCTGATTGAGAGTACAAAGACCTTCAGTGACCACTGTACATAGGCTAGAGGAATTCATGTGCACACTTGATGTATGCTCACTATATACAAATATCCCTCATAAGTCCGGGCTCGAGGCCCTTTCCTTTTGGTTAGACAAGGCTGGTCTATATGAACCAACATTTAATTCTTTCTTGGTAGAATTAGCCAGGTTTGTTTTAACTAGCAATGTTTTCTTCTACAAAGAGAAATGTTATTGGCAAGTAAAAGGTACGGCCATGGGAGCATCTTTTGCTCCCATCTATGCAGATCTTTTTATGGCTTTTGTTGAACATCACCTTATATATGATTGTAATAATAAAATTTTTTTAGATAACATTGATATCTGGCGACGCTATCTTGACGACTGTTGGATGATTTGGAGAGGGGACATTACAGGCCTGATGGATTTTGTATCATATCTCAACAGTAATCAATGGGGCATTGAGTTCACAGTTCATTATGATTATAAAAACATCACATTTTTGGATGTTTCAATCACAAAACAGTCTGATAACACACTCTCTACAGAAGTTTTCAGGAAACATCCTGAATTCAATACTATTTTACATGGTTCCAGTTTCCATCCACCCCATGTCATACAGAACATTCCAAAATCACAGTTTATACGTATTAAACGGATTTGTTCTACAGATTCTGCCTTTCAAAATCATAGGTAAAAGGACCAATAAAACAGGATGGCATTCTATTCTCAATACCAAGGAGAAAAAATGGATAATTAAACTAGGGGGATTATTCCCACCTGGTCTCAATGAGAATTTGTGACCCACAAATGGGAAGATAGTTGATATTATATAAGCTGCTCACATTTTATGTCTGTATACACTGATGAAGGTTGTGTTTTTTCCACCGAAACCGGTCTGTGCATAAATGTGTAGGTTTATTAACCTCTAACAATAAACTGTATTTCAGATCTACGTCTGCTGGCTCTGTTCGTTTTTGCCATGTAGATATCCCACCACTGCCAACCAATTAATATGTGATGTCCCTGTGTGAAGACAGGTGAAGGCTGCCAGCCTAAGATAATTTTGTCATTTGTAAATATTAATATAGGCCACAGGCTTGTTCTCTTAAATGGGAAAAATGGTGTTAAATGCGGAACTGCAAAAATGTAACAACAATGCACTCTGCTGTAACAAAGCTGGTAAATCAATTCTTTGATGTCAAAACCCGGAGCCGAGAGTCTAGATAAAGGCATTCTGCCTATTGTTTTGAGGCCAGAGTTAATGGCTAGAATTTGTATGTATAATTTATTTTATTGCTCTGGTTCCTGACCAGCTGCAAGATCAAAAGGGCTATTAACCTCTTAGAGTCTGTTAGCCTGGGAACCAGAAATAAATGATGTCATCTGAAATGAATCAGTGGTACAATGTTATCAATTTAAGGACAGAAAGAATGAGAGCATTAGAGGATTTGTCTTGAGAACATCCAACGCACCACTCTGTCTGTGTCTATATGTAAGTAGGATTGTGGAACTGTGTTTTCTCTTAGATGTGGCTAGGAAAAGGAAGATTAGACTAGTTAGTTTTTCTGTGATGTTAGAACTTTTCTACTGTATTATTCTAAGTATTTGTCTGTGATCTCTGAACTCTTGACTGCCATTGTGTAGTAAGTTTCTTTATTTATTATTAAATATTTTTAAACCTTTCAACATTGGCTGTTTTGTGTAGAGATAATTTAAGCTCTAAAAGTAAATTGCATGTATATAGTGATATACTGTACCAAGTTACTCCAAATAAGTCTTGACTGGTTGCACTTACCATTTGGATAATAATATTGCACAGTATAATTGGACACCCTTTCATAAGGGCATTTGAGTAGCTGATAAATGTTAGCTGGGTGGTGGCAGTGATTTCTACCGTATAGTCTGGGTAAAAGGGTAACAGTTGGAGAACCTGTACCAGCCTTCCCCAGGAGTGGCTGTGTGGTTGTATAAACTCTTATCTCAAAGTGTGTGTGTATCAGCTACTTGGGCAGGGACACAAAGCACTGGTTGGACAGAGAGGGTGCTGGAGTTTTAGATTGCCCACTAGGCTGAGATCTGGACCCTATAACTGTGCCAGTGGGGAGTCTTACTGCAGACCTGGAGATAAAGGGAGAAACCAGACCCAGACTGACTGTGATCTCTGTGAACTCTTAAGGGAAATTGTACTTTACTGTATGTGTAGTTATTATCCTTTCCCTATATGGATGCCCCCACTGGTGTTAATGGTGAGGATTGAGGCTCATTGATTGCTGGGCCAGTGCATGGACTTCACATATTAATTGTTTGGCAGCGGTGGGAAATCCACACTACATATTCATTGGTTGGCAAATACTAATTGTCTTGTAGTGGTGTGGGTAGAGTGAATTCCTGTAGCTTGTGGACAGTGATCACTGAAGGTGTTTTGTACTCTAAATCTGCCATGCAATGAATACTCATAGTTCAGATCACAATTGTTTTATTACTTTTGTTAGCTTACTTAGTCAGGGAGAGCAGGCAGCATGTCAGCAGAGGAGTATGGAAAACTGACAAGGAGCCAGCTGGCTGAGATGTGCCAGGCTAGGGGACTGGTGCATGGAAACCTGACTAAGGCAGATATGATTGCAGCTTTGGTCATAGCTGCATCAGAAAACAGGAACCAGGAGGATGATCTGACTGGTAGTGGAGATGTACCACCCTCAGAGAATGGACAGCTCAAACTTTCTGCAGAGGACTTAAAAATCCATCTTGAGCTAAAGAGACTTGAGTTGGAGGCCAGCATTTTGAAATAGAAGCAGCTGAGAGACTGAGACGTCTGCAGACTGAGGAGAAGGAGAAACTGCTATGTCTGGAAGCTGAGGAAAAGGAGAGGCAGAGGTAGCATGAGAAGGAAATGCTGACTCTTCGCCAGAGTCTTGGATGTAATGGTAATGGGGAGTAACTGGACCCCAGAAGCATAAAAGGTCAGTACATTTCTTCCGTAGTTTAAAGAGGGGGATAATTTTGATAGTTTCATTCATATGTTTGAGAGGATATGTAAACAGTATGATGTTGACCAAAGGCTCTGGGTATGGTTCCTGACCCCTTTACTCCATGGTAAAGCTGTAACTGTGTTGTCTAAAATGTCTGATGTTGACTGTTTTAATTACACTGTTGTTAAGAATTGCTTGTTAGAATGTTTTAAGCTAACACCTGAAACTTATAGGAAAAAGTTTCATGAGCAAAGACACAAGGCAGATGAAAGTGTGTGTGAATATGTTGCTGAACTGAGCACTTATTTTCATAGGTGGGTGAGTGGATGTCAGGTCACCACTTTTGAAGGGCTGGCAGACCTTTTGGTGAGGAGACCTATACCTAGCAAGCAGGGTATCCCTGCACAGGAAAGGGACCCCCCAGTACTGCTTATGGGTCTAAAGGAACCCATGGTGGGCAGCACAGACTGCCCCAACAGATTCTGCCAGTAGCAGGGGAAGCTACTAGTCCAGGTACATGTCCAGGATCTATGGTTAAATGTTTTGAATGCAACCAGTGGGGCCATGTGACATACAGATGTACACGGAGTCAAGATGGGGAACAAAAGGTGAGAGAGCCAGTAAGTGGTAAAGACAAAATGCCAATAGTAGGTTGTCTTGAGACAATGGGGTACCAAACAACCACCCTACAGATGTCCTGATAGGGAAGGATTTGGATGAGGCAGTACTATATGTTAATACAGTTACGTTCAGTCAGGCTTTGAGACAAGCATGTGGGTCTGGTAGCCTGGGGGAGACCCAGACAGACTGCATACTTGCAGCCAAGACTGGTAAGGTAGTTACTTCAGGGAGGAAGCTACTCTGTAGCAGTGAGACTGAATGTGAGCCACAGCTGCTTGTGGGCACTGATGTTCCCTTGGACAGAGTGACTGCAACGGTAGAGGTGAGTAGTAGCACCCAGGCTGACATTGATGCACCACTGTCAGAGGATGCCAGATGTCCTGTGGAAGGGGAGATGGGAGGAAGGGTTACAAAGAGAGAGTTGAGACAGGCTCAGTTTTCAGATCCTACATTGCAAGGCCTGAGGAAGGTAGCTATTAAGGCACCTGATTCTCAAGGGATGGGGGATTCTGTATACTCGGACAAAGGGTTACTGTATAGAGACTGGACCTCTGAGTGAGGGCTAGAAGGTGAGAGGGTACAGCAGTTGGTAGTGCCTAGAGTCTACTATCTGGCACTTCTAGCCATAGCTCATGATATTCCCTTTGCAGGTCATATGGGCATATAGCGTACAAAGAGACATATTATGCAGAACTTCTATTGGCCTGGAATTTCCAGAAATGTAACAGGGTACTGAAAGGCCTGTGAGTAGTGACAAAAGGTAGGCAAGGCAGGAGACAAGGTGAGAGCTCCTTTGATGCCTTTACCTGTGATGGAGGAGGCATTTCGGAGGGTAGCTATGGATATTGTGGGACCTCTGAGTACCCTAAATTCCACAGGAAAAAGTATATCCTAGTGGTAGTGGATTATGCTACATGATACCATGAGGCAGTGGCTCTGTCCTCCATTGAGGCAGTAAAGGTGGCAAATGCTTTATTAGAGGTTTTCAGCAGGGTAGGTTTCCCAAAAGAAATACTGACCGACAGAGGTGCCAATTTTGTGTCAGACCTGCTGGCTTGTCTGTGGAAGTACTGTGGGGTGAAGCACCCGAAGACCACCCCCTACCATCCCCAGACTAATGGTCTGGTTGAGAAGTTAAACTCTATAATCAAGTCCCTGCTACAGGCATTTGCAGATCAGCTTAAGAGGGAGTGGGACAAATATTTGCCCCATCTGTTGTTTGCTTACATACAGGTTCCCCAGGAATCCACAGGTTTTTCACCCTTTGAGTCGCTGTATGGGCATAGGGTGGGGGACCTCTAGATTTAATTCAAGATGAGTGGGAAGGTGAGTGTCAACCTCACAAGGAGTCTGTTGTGGCATATGTCCTAAACCTCAGGACCAGCTCAGAGAACTCATGGGCTTGGCTTTGGAGAACCTGGCAGAAGCCCAACAACAGAAAAAGTTATGGTATGACAGGAATGCTCGAGCTAGAGAGTATGCTGTGGGGCAGCAAGTAATGGTTCTCATTCCTGTCAGACACAACAAGCTGCAAGCAGCTAGGGTGGGACCCTACAAGGTGGTAAGAAAGGTAAGTGATGTTAACTACATGGTGGAACTGCTAGGCAGGAGGCAGGGGCATAAATTGTACCATGCTAACATGATGAAACCTTACCATGACAGGGAGGCCCTTGTGCTGAGCATTTGCAGTGGATTGCAGGAGGAATCTGAGGGACATCTGGTGACTGATCTCCTCAGTGAGGCTTGGACTGACACCTCAGTGGAAGGGCTAGCAATATCCCAGCAGCTATCTCCTACCAAAGTTCGAGAAATCCAAGCAGTGTTACAGGAGTTTGGGGACATGTTCACTGGGAAACCAGGGTGCACCCACCTGGTGCAGCACCAGGTGAATACAGGAAGGACTCCAAAGGCCTATTAGGCAGGTCCCTTATAGGGTGCCTGAGAGAGTCAAACAGACTCTGAGGGAGGAGATACAGGAGATGTTGGAACTAGGGGTTATTCAAGAGTCCAACAGTCCTTGGGCCTCCTCAGTGGTGCTGGTGCCAAAGAAGGATGGCAGCACCAGGTTCTGTGTGGACTACAGGAAATTAAATAGTCACACAGAGTCAGATGTTTACCCTATTCATAGGACAGATGAGGCCCTAGAGCAGCTGGGTGAGGCTAAGTATCTTACAACCATTGATCTTACCAAGGGTTACTGGCAGGTTCCCTTGACTCCCAGTGCTAAAGCGAGGTCAGCCGTTGTGATCATTTGGCTTGTATGAGTTCACAAAGATGCCCTTTGGGATGAAAAATGCCCCAGCAATTTTCCAGAGGCTGGTAGATCATATCCTTGCAGGAGCAGGAGGGTTTGCCCTTGCTTACCTATATGATATTGCCATCTACAGCTATTCCTGGCAAGAGCACCTTCAGCATATCAGGGAGGTGCTGGGCAGACTACAGATGGCAGAGTTGACCATTAAGCTCAGCAAATGTCAGGTGGGTATGGCAGAGGTCTCCTACCTGGGACATAGAGTGGGGAGTGGTATGATCAGGCCAGAATCTGGCAAAGTAGAAGCCATTCAGACATGGCCTGGACCTGTTACCAAAAAGAAGGTGAGGGCATTCTTAGGGACAGCAGGTTACTACAGAAAATTTGATTCCAGTTATAGTACCATCGCTGCTCCCCTCACAGAACTGACAAGGAAGAACAGGCCCAATAAGGTAGTGTGGACCCCAGTATGTGAGCAGGCATTCCAGGAAACTTTGGGAGTACCCCCTGTGTTAGCTAATCCAGATTACAGCAAAGAATTTCTTGTGTAGGTGGATGCTTTGAACCATGGGGTGGGGTCTGTACTTAGCCAGATTTCTTCGGAGGGAGAAGAGCACCCACTGGTTTATCTCAGTCACAGGCTCCAACCCAGGGAGGAATTCTATGCAGCTGTAGAAAAGGAATGTCTAGCCATAGTATGGGCACTGCAGAAACTTCAGCTTTATCTGTATGGAAGAAAATTCACTGTAGTGACAGATCACAATCCTTTAACATGGTTACACAGAGCCAGACAGCAAAATGCCAAGTTGCTAAGACGGAGCCTAGGGTTGCAAGCATATGATATGCCAGTACAGCACCTCAGCGGGATTAGCAATGCCAACACAGATGGGCTCTCAAGATGGGGAATAGGGTAAGGTATACTTAGATAGACCTAACCCTCTCAAGAAATGTTTCTCAAGGGTCACTTGAAAAACTAGCTTGAGTTCTCCAAGGGGGGTGATGTGTGAAGATAGGTGAAGGCTGCCAGCCTAGCCAGATAGAATTTTGTAGATAATTCTGTCATTTGTAAATATTAATATAAGCCGCAGGCTTGTTCTCTTAAGTGGGAAAAAAATGGTGTTAAATGTGGAACTGAAAAATGTAACAACAGTGCACTCTGCTGTAACAAAGCTGATAAGTCAATTCATTGATGTGAAAACTTGGAGCTGAGATGTCTAGATAAAGGCATTCTGACTATTGTTTTGAGGCCAGAGTTAATGGGTAGAATTTGCATGTATAATTTCCTTTATTGCCCTGGTTCCTGACCAGCTGAAGATCTAAATGGCTATTGACCTCTGAGAGTCTGTTAGCCTGAGAACCAGAAAGAAATGTAATCTGAAATGAATTAGTGGTACTGTGTTATCAATTTAAGGACAGAAAGAATGAGAGCATTTGTCTTGAGAATATCCAACTCACCACTCTACCTGTGTCTATATATAAGAAGGATTGTAGAACTATGTTTTCTCTTAGATGTGACTAGGAAATAGGAAGATTAGACTAGTTAGTTTTTCTGTGATATCAGAACTTTTCTACTGTAATTTTTTAAATATTTGTCTTTGATCTCTGAACTCTTGACTGGCACTATGTAGTGCAAAGTATTGTCTTTTTTTCTTTATTTATTATTAAATATTTTTAAACCTTTCAACTGTGACTGTTTTGTGTAGAGATAATTTAAGCTCTAAGAGGACATTGCATGTATATAATGATACTGTACCAAGTCACTGCAAATAAGTCTTCACTGTCTGGTTGCACTTATTTGGATAATAATATTGCACAGTATAATTGGACACCCTTTCATAAGGGCATTTGAGTAGCTGATAAATATTAGCTGGGTGGTGGCAGTGATTTATAGTCTAGGTAAAAGGGGCACAGCTGGAGAACCTGTGCCAGCCAACTCCAGGAGTGTCTATGTGGTTGTATAAACTCATATTTCAAAGTGTGTGTCTGTGTGTGTGTGCACGTGTGTGTGTGTGTGTGTGTGTGTGTGTGTGTGTGTGTGTGTGTGTGTGTGTGTGTGTGTGCATGTGTGTGTGTGTGTGTGTGTGTGTTTGTGTGTGAGAGCTACCTGGGGAGAGACATGAAGCACTGGTTGGACAGAGAGGGTGCTGGAGGTTTTAGCTTGCCCACTAGGCTGAGATCTGGACCCTATAGCTGTGCCAGTGTGGAGTCTTATTGGGGACCTGGAGAGAAAGGGAGAAACCAGCCCCAGACTGACTGTGATCGCTGTGTGCCCTTAATGGAAACTGTACTTTACTGCATATTTATTATCCTTTCCCTGTATGTATGCCCCTCACTGGTGTTAGTAGTGAGGATCTAGGCTCCTTGATTGCTGGGCCAGTGCATGGGCATCACACCCTGCACTGGCACAGTAATCAAGGAGCCTCAGTCCTTACCACTGGCAACAGTGAGGGACGTACACAATGAGAGGATGATAATTAAAGTGCAATTTCCCTTAAGAGCACACACAGATCACAGCAGTCTGTGGCTGGTTTCTCCCTATTTCTCCATATCCCCAGTAAGACTCCCCACTGGCACAGCTATAGGGTTGAGATCTCAGTCGAGTGACCAAGCCAAAACCTCCAGCACCCTCTCTGTTCAACCAGTGCTTCCTGCCCCTGCCCATGTAGCTGACACACACACTTTGAGATTTGTTTTATATACAAACACACACACACACACACACACACACACACACACACACACACACACACACACACACACACACCTGGGAAAGGCTGGCACAGGTTTACTGACTATGCCCCCTTCAGCTGAGACTATAAGGTAGTTCCAGCTGCTACCAGCCAACTCTTTATCAGCTACTTAAGGCCCTTAACAAAGGATGTCCAATCCTACTATGTAATGTTACTAATAATCCAAATGGTAGTCTGATCAAGATCAAGGCTATTTAGGAGTGGCCTGTACAGTGTCACCAAATACATATGCAAGTACTCTAAGGGCTTAAATATGTCTCACAAATATCAGCCACAAAGGTAGATTTAAATATATTTAATAATAAATAATAAAAGAACAAGGCAATACTCAGAAAACAAACATAGTTACCGCAGAGTTCAAAATCACAGGAAATATTGAGTTTTTTTTGCATAAGACTATGAAAATTAGAAAATCTGATCAGTTATTCAGCCCCTTTGATGGCAAGATGCAATGTCTTCCAGTATCAAAACAATGTGTTTGTAGATGGATATCTGTTACCATCTCCCTTTTTTGCTATGACAAGGCTCTGTCAAGTAGCATCAAGGCTCATTTTGCAAGAGCTATGGCATCTTCTGGGGACTTTTTCAAAAGGCTAAACTCCAAGCCTATTTTATAAGTAGCTACTTGGTCCTCCATTTATTCCTATATAAATCATTATACAGTTTATGCAAGAATAGGTTTTGCCAGAACCATTCTGCAACAGATACTGCACTCTAGTTCAGTGTCTGTTTTTCCTCCTCCCACTCTACATAAAAAGCTTTGGGAATCATCCCATTGGTCAGCATTACTGCAACAGTGATGTAATAGTGAACATAGTACAGTTGTATAAGAACTTCCATACCAGTAAATGTTCAAATTGATCACTGTTGCAGTATATACACACTTTTTTGTTTTGCCCTTCTTTTTGGCTGAGGAGGAACCCCCTTTTTGCCTACCATTCCCCCAATTTCCATGGATATTCTGAGTGTATCTTGTTTGTTATTGGCCTCAGTAATCTCCTTTGGCAAGACAGCTGTGAGGATTTTTGGCACCCATACCATGTACCTTATTTACCAGCATTTAACCCTCATGCCTAGGTATAATGTTAGATATACATGGAAAGAGCACCTGAGCTTTGGCATACTGGGATGGATGTACAACATCCTTGGCAAGATGCATCCAATTGGTCAGCATTACTGGAATGGTGATCTATTTGAACAGCATTTGTTGCCATTAGGTCATTACATAACTGTACATTTATTTTTTGGCACCAGTCAGAGCCACTGGGCCAAGAACTGCTGTTGTGAATATAAAAATAAACAAAAAAAAAAATCAAATTGTTATAATTGAAGAAGCAGATTATTCTACTATTTTATATTTCTTGGTACATGAGGAGCTAGGGGTGGCAAAATTCACAGTGTAAAAGCGAATATCAAATGTGTACAGACACAACTGAACATTTCGGATATTGTGCTGCATGATAGCAATTGTCAACCATAATGTGTTTATTTATTTACAGCCCGGGAAAATATTGCATAAAAATAAATGTAATGTAGTCCCAGTAATATTTGTTTCTAGAAAGAGTGGTAGTCTTCAGGATTAAATAGAGTCAGAAATGAAGTGACTGAAAATCCTAGATGTCTTTAAGAAGAAATTAAAGCCAACAGATGGATTATTAATACTGTCACATCCATCTGTTGGCTTTAATTTGTTTCCATCTTCAAGATCTAAAGATGAGAGCATTGCTCATCTTTTGACAGCTGAGAAGGTGCTCTTAACAATGCCAAATGCAGAATTTTTTCTCAGTATTTAATGTAAACCAGTGGTTCTGTCAGATAAGACTACATAAGCCAAGCTCCAAGGTTTCTACCATGAGAACAAATAAACAAAGCTCCAAACTGTGTTATTTTAAATTTTGCATCAGAAAGGTACATATTCTGCAGTCTTTCTTTTATTTTGTCATCACCAAGAGTATTCCAGAGAGCTGTTGGATAAGTAATTGAAGGCTTCTTATCATAATTGCTAATGTCATTCTGGGGTCAGGCACAAAAAGAACATAGCAAGAGACTGATACAGCTGATAACCAGACTGAAGCAGCATAGTTTCAAGCTACATAACAGCAGTTATAAAATAAGAGTCACAGGTCTGAAATACATGGGTCATAACTAATGTCATAGGGACTGTAGCCTAAATTAGAAAAGGTTAAAGCAATTTATGAAAATATCTAA
Source organism: Protopterus annectens (assembly GCF_019279795.1). Lineage (NCBI taxonomy): Eukaryota > Metazoa > Chordata > Ceratodontiformes > Protopteridae > Protopterus > Protopterus annectens. The sequence goes on from NC_056731.1 coordinate 15,712,209, forward strand.
GACAGAAGATAGTGAGTGCCCATTGCCTATCGTGTTTGGGCTCCACTGCATCTGATTGACTTCCAGCCACCTGAAACTTCAACTTGACAAAACAACTAGCTGATGTTTCAGCAAGATGCAAACAAAAATGTATTTTTGCAATGGGAAAGCTGGGCAAGCCCTTTTGTACCTTCTCCCTTAAATATTTAGTAAATCCATGGTTGTACAGCTACAGAGAAGACTGAAAAGCCTAAAAACTCTGTATCGCTGCTGGTGCATCAACAGAAACAGCACTAGTCCTGCTTCTCAGTGGTAAGCACCAATCAGCAAGTTTCAACTCAGGGAAGTGAAGGTAAGCCATCTGTTTAAGATAAAATACTATAATATAAATCAACAAGTTGTGTTGGCAATAGATCCAATCAGAATGATATTGCTTGTTGTTCAAGAGCATTTACAGATTTACAAAAGAGATGTACTTGCGTAGAAATGGAAGACTTAAAAACAAAAAAATATGAGGCAAAATCAGATCTATAGTGTAACTGTTGTCCCATTTAAAATTATTCCCAATCCTACTACCTTACCTCCATTGCCTCCACCATTCAATTTAAAAAAAATCTCTCAAGGTTCACCTTATGAATATCTGGTTATGCTCCTGTAACTCCCCAAGATAAACATTAAATCAACAACCTCTCCTAATCCCATAGACACTGCTCCCTTTACCAAAAAATCTTGACCAACGTTTTATACCAACTACATAGAAACAGATAGAAAAACTCAATGACCCTAGAGTTAGAAGATGTAGAACATCCACAGACTAACAGACAACTTAGTCTCACTATCTTATGCTACCTATTATATATACTTCTGTACTATTTCAATTGTTCTTCACTTCTACTTTATAACTTACCAGATAGCATGTACTACGATTGTTCATTTTTCCATGTACTATAGCATTTCTACCTCATCTTCTATGTGCTATACTATGTAATATTGCATCTGCATTTATGATGTCTCACACACACACACACACACACACACACACACACACACACACACACACACACACACACACACACAGATGTTAGCACATTATACCACTCCCTGGTGGAGACTGAGTCATGCACGAATACCTGACACTGGAGGTCAGGATGTTTGCTGCCTTACACTGTTTGTTAGTCAGCAGTGATCCTGCATCACACATGTTACACATCCTCCTCATGTGTGCTAGCCGGGTATGCACAAGGAGTCAGTGGCAGCTCTCAGGTCCAGTCCTCTCCCTATGTACCAGCAAGTCAGTATGAGGTGGAGGGTAGTAACCTTGTGCATGTAGGAGATAAGAAATATCAGCCAAAGTACTAATGAGGTACACATGTAGTACTGACTTAGAGTAATTGGCACAGCAGTTCAGCGCAACCAGCTATTGGAGTACCTGCTGTTAAAAATTAATAAATAAATAGTGCAAATAAAAAAGTGATAAAGATGATGGGATGTTACCATGTTGTACATTAAAGAAAAAACTGTTGTTGTGTCTTTCAGCTTTTCCTGGTTAGGGGTCGCCACAGTGGAACTCCGGTCCACTAATGATTGGCAGTAGATTTTTACGTGCCAAGTTGCCGGCCCTGTCGCACATCCTTTAACAAAGGTACGCCCATTCACGTATGTCTCCACACAGAAGACACTCTAAATGAGAATCGAACAGGACAACGTCTTACTGTGAGATAACAATGCTACCGCAGCACCACCAAAAACTAATAGTGACAATATATTTCTGCAACTAAGTAGTTAAAGTTTTCTGTTCCTACTCTATAGAGCTCATTTGACTCACTATAAGGTTCTGTTCTGCAACAGCAAGCATTTACAATAACTTCTGTTGTTTTATGTTTAAACTTAAAAGAAAGATAAGAATCTGTTTAAAAGACAATAGATGTATGCTATACATGCGCTAAGTGAGTTAATCTTAGATGAGTTTGCTATCAGATGGACAGCAGTAGCTCTAGGCTACAGTACAGATATGTAGATGTGAAAAAGCTATAGACCTTCATAATTTAATAGAGAAATGCCAAGGTGAAAAGCACTTGAAAGTACCAATAAATCCAAATAGAGTGCAGTAAGCCAAAAACGAGAAACCCAAAAGCGGAAATTCGCTCAGTTTAATAAAAAACATCCATAAAGCATTAACTCTTTTACACAAACAAATTCAGTATGCGTTTTCGTCCTTTGGACTTGGACTTCATCAGATACATACTTCCCAAACCATTGAACCTTTAAATACATTAATTAATGTTAATTAACCAATAAAATCACTTTAAATACATTTAATTGGGCTAACCAAAATACATTCTGGGTTCATGAATATTAATGAATAAAAACATATGATTTGTTCATACTTTAATTTACTATTCTATAATAGTTAAAACTTAATCAAAACATAAATATGCACATATACCTTACCATAATTTAATATATATAAATAAATAAATAAATAGATTACTATATATATATATATATATATATATATTAACTTGTATATTAAAACTTGTGTTAAAAAAAATTCATAGTGGATGGCTCCCTCTGGTGTCAAAATTCATAATTACTATTAAATTTTGTTAGCTCTTAATTTCAACAATGGTAATATGGTTAAAAAATCATTGAGACCTGTTTTTTTCCCCGCATCTAGGTTAACTTGCCACCATAATTCTTTGCTTTCTAAAATGTCCTCCCATGGACCCCCTCTAATATCCTGCTTAATCTGTTCTAGTACAAAAAAATGATAAATAAATCCTATACAGCCCCTAGAATGTTTATAAAGTGCATTAGTTTATTTTGCTTTATTAATGTCGTAGGTATGCCCATATATTCTTTTCCTTAATGCTCTTTCTGTTTTACCTACATAGAATGACTGACATTTTTGGCATATTACAAGGTATACTACCCCTTTAGTATCACAACCATAAAGGCCCCTACTTCTAATCCACCTCTTCCTGCTTTCCAAGTAAATTTCCCCTTTATTCATTATATAAGGGCATTGATTACATCTTCCACATTTAAATGTTCCTGTCCTTCTATTACTTACTAATGTTAAATTAAATCCTGTCCTTTCCATCATATTTCTTATACTTTGAGAATTTTTATATATTACTTTTGGACTTATCTTTGTTATTTCCCCAATATCAGTAAGTGATAATAATTTATTCCACTCTCTCTGTAATATGTCCCTCACATTACAATTAGAGGAATTATATTCTATCACCAAGCTTTTTTGAAACACCTCTGATGTGTTATCACAATTATTACATTCATCTTGCATATTAATATTGTACCCCATGCCTTTGATAGGTTTAAACCTATCCAACCTACCTTTTTCTACTTCCTTTCTTATTTTTTCCACAAAAATTTTGGGGTACCCTCTATCCAGAAACATTTTTTCTAACTTATTACATTCCTTTAAAAAATCTACATCCAAACTAGACATTCTAGAGCCCCTTACAAATGGCCCCTTTACTATATTTCTTTTACAATGTAGGGGATGGGCGCTTTCATAATGTAGGAAGGAATTAACATAGGTGTCTTTTGTAAACACCCTGGTTTCATATTTTTGATTAATTTTATAAACTTCCACATCAACATATTGTAACACATCAGAACTGAAATTGTATGTAAACCTCAGAAAATTAGTAGTTTTATTTAAGTATTCCATAAATTCTAAAAATTTGTCTTGTCCCCCTGTCCATAAGATGACTATGTCATCTAAAAATCTTCGATATAATATCCAACAATTTTGAAATATAGAATTTGTAATGAATTTCTCTTCCCATTTGGATAACACTATGTTAGCATATGTAGGTGCGTATGCTGCCCCCATGGAGACACCTTGTTTTTGCTGAAAATATTCACCATCAAATATAAGAAAGTTGTATTTCAATATTGTCTCCATGAGTGCTACAGTTACTATTTTTTCATTCTGTGTCAATACTTTGTCTAGGAAAACACTTTCTTCAAACATTTCCATGCCCTTACAATGTGGGATACTTGAGAATAAATCTACTATATCTATAGTAATAAACAATAATTCATCTCTGTAAAGATCAGGTGTAAGATCCTTTAGGAAATCCCAAGAGTCTTTTAGGATGGTTTTATTGTTTACCCATATATGCTTCGTTTTCAAATCCACATATTTTGCCAATGGTAAAGTTTTAGAACCCTCCGCAGACACAATAGGCCTGAGGGATGGGTCAATCAAGTATTTATGGATTTTGGGAATGCCAAAAATAGTTGCTATCTTAGGCTTACTTACATATAGAAATTTAAAAATATTATTGTCTATTACATTTTCACACATAAAATCTTGTAACATCATATCTATGTGTTGGTAAGCCACATTCACTTCATTTATGGAAACAACTATATATTTCTTTTCGTCCCTCAATATTGAATTCATTTTTCACCTCATACAATATATTGTCCATAATAACTATTCCCCCTCCCTTGTCTGGTTTCATAATTCTTACTTGATGGTTGTTTCTTAACTCATTCAGTACATCGTTTTCTTCTTTACTAAGATTGAAAATATGTTTATTTCTATTTTGATCCTGTGATTTTCTAACTTCTTTTTCTAATATTGCTTCAAAATTCCTTAACTGCAGTAGTAGGGGTGGATTAAAGGTGGATTTCCTTGCTAATTCCAAATCCATCTTGTTATTTTTCTTAAAATTATTTCTAGAGGCTAAAACTTCCAAATTAATTTTTCTTACAAATAATTTGATGTCGAGTAAGGTCCTAGTTAGATCACCTTTATTAAAGGGTATACATTTTAACCCTTTACTAAGTAAACCAAAATGCACTTTAGTAAGTGGCAAGTTACTAAAATTGTAAATGGAATACCCCTGGTACGTGTTTTTGGCATTATCCACAATAATATCATATGTGCCATATGTTTCTATGGAAGAAGGGATATTACCATCTAGTATCTCCCCCTCCCCCTTCTCCCCCCCCCATATGAAAATTTCCTCTCTTTGCTTGTTGTTGATAATAACCCTGTTCTTTCTCTAACAACGGAGGGAATTCCATATCGTATTCCACATCATTCCATGTATTAATCTTGTTATTTTCATTCTTCTTCCATTTATTATCTGTACCATATGTATCCCATTTAGAATGTGGTGGTTTTGGGTAACTAGTTTTACTTTCATATTCTTGTATGTCTCTATTAAGTTTACCCATTTTACGTTGAATCACCTCATCACATTTAGTATCAATATCATTTCTCATTTTAAAATATTTATCACTTTCTTCTTTAATGCCATGTATCAGGTCTTCCTTAATACAGGTATCTAATTCATCTATTTCCTTACCCAAAATATCTTGCTTTCTATCATTTTCCTCAATAATAAGTTTAACTATTTCCAATCCACAATTATTAAACACTTTTAAAAGACTTACATGAAATTCAGAACCCACTTGAACATTATTTGGGTATTTATATACCCTAAATCCCTTTGGAACTATTTCCTTATTTAAACATTCTCTTAAATATGCATTTTCAATACTACAGATTCTATATTTAGTCATCAATTTATTTAACTTATCCAGCTTCACAACATATGAATCTCCATTAGTTTGCCCACAAAAAACATTTTTATCAATTTTAAAATAAAAGTCTTTCTTTAACCATTCATTGGTAGTTTTGCGTTAGTTTTTACAGTACCTTTAGGTGCTACCATAGAACTCAGCGTTTTAGGTCTGGCACCTAATTCAACAAATGAATCCTTTCTCTGCTCGTCTCCCTCCACTCCAGACTCAAAAATCCTTGGTGTAACTACTGGATTAAACAAAGTCCCATTCGGGTCTAAAAGGTTGCCGGCGTAATATAATCATAATTTAATACCAGAAGAGACAAAGTGACTGACCCCAAGGGCAAGTATTTCTTCACATCTACAGAGATGGCAGAGCAAGTAAACAGAAGCAGATGCAGGAAAAGTTAGAAAAAAAATCATTTTTCTTTTTTTTTGCAATAAGGGGTACCTTTTTTGGATGTTGTTCCTCCAAATTAAGCATGGAAAACCTATGACACAGCTGACCCAAATTTGATTAGCAGCTTGGGAGCTAGGTGAGTTATGCATGATGGGGACTGGGGGCAGTGACTTATGTTGGCTGTTCCATTCAGAGGGAGAGACCTGAGCAGCCAAGTGCTCTGGATTGTGAGGAACACTCCACATTTATGACTGATTTAGTCCACGGTTCCACTGTTCTGCAATAAGCAGTGGTGGCTCCACTTTGGGATTTTTGACTGTCTTGTATACTGCAATTAAAGCCAATTGGCATCTCAGTATACAAGCCAATCAAACATCTGTTCCCGATGCAAAAGGAGCCAATTGGGAAGCAGAAAATGCAGCCAATCGTATGTCACTATTAATTTTCTTGCCACTGAAATACCTTCAAAAAGGGTATTACAGGGCACAGAAAGATCCTCACTCTTAGATTAATGGCTGTTAAGGAAGTCTTCACGTGACTGCATGGCATTCTAGTTGGTGATTACTGAGCTGAGGAGGAGGATTTGTTTGAACGTTCATTTGCTCTGACCATGGATAAGAGGGATGGGATACAGAGACAGGACAGGGAGGCACCGGTTGAACAGGAGTTGCTATGGGCTATGCAGTTTATCAGATACACTGACTGTATACCAGACCACTAACAACCTAAGTGAAAGGAGCTTGGAAAAGGGATGAAATTTGCTTTACTTGAGTCAGGATGATGTAGTGGTGTTGTTGCTGGGCTGCTCACTTCTGTTCTTGCCTGAGAGATAAAACGTATTTCAGACAACGTATATTTATTCACATTCTCTATTCTGCCAATGTTTCAGTATAGTAGTAATAATACTTTGTGTCCCCTGATTATTTCTGGATTTGTCCCTGGATTGTTAAGAGCTAGGCTGGTCAGTTTTGGAGAAAAGGTGGTGCATTACATTTAATAAGTAATTATAGACTCCTTTTTACTTTAGAAAGTGTATATTAATTCACATTCTCTTATTCTGTCAATGTCTCAAGGTAATGGTAGCAATATTTTAAACATTTCACTGATTAATTCTTTATTTTCCCCTGATTCTGCTCTGATTTGTCTTTGATTTGATTAGTTAAAGGATTTACTTGGGAGAAGATATGGAGGGGTTGGAAAAGCAGGTGCTAAAGAGCATTTTTTTTCATAGTTGTACTTAAATAATGTGTAGCGATTTTCTACTGGCTTTATGGCATTTTATCAATGGTTTCTGCTGACATTATTTTAATTATTGACATGTGTGCCTTATTGAATTGTACAAATGTACAGTATTTGCTAACTTAACACTAATGGCAGCAAGCCTATTTCAACTGGGCCCCATGGAAGTGGTGCATTTTCATACAGTGCAAAAAAAGAGTGCTGCACATTTTGACTCTTTGCCACACATTGCTAGGGTTCTGTGTTCCACATGGCCTCTTAAGAGGTTGAGGCCTATGAGAGAAAATGGAGTTACTGCTAACAGATGGGGTATATGTCTTTAGGTACTGACAGGCTACCATTCCAGTGGTGGCTGGGAAGGGCATGAGTGAGCTGGAATTATAGTTGGTGAGGCCAGCAACTCTGTGCTTGTTCCACCTAGTTAGAGATCCCCTCCCCCACGCACCAAACTAAATAAATAAATAAACAAAGCAAAGAAAGAAAAACACAAAAGAAAAAAGAAATTCCAGCACTGAGCCATACATTTCACACCTGTCCCTCAGCTTTTACCTCTCTTCAGTGGGGGGGGGGGGGGGGTGTAGGCCAAGAAATTGTTCTCTTCCTGGAGGAGGGGAGCAGTGTGCATGCTGCAGAAGGATTCAGCCACTCCCCCAGAACAGTAGAAATGTAGGAAGGAAAGGGAGTCCAGCGGTCTTAAGGAGAGTAGACTGTATGGTCATTCCCTGACTGAAGATAGAGAGAGAGAGAGAGACAGAGAGGACTCACTTCCAGGGTTACAACAGTGTTTGGCCAGACCTCTACACAGAAAAATAAGGGAGATGAGACAAATAAATGGGTTCATTGGGATATAGGCAGACATCAGCAGCAAGTGGAATGTGGGCCAAAAAAAGAAATATGCCATATTCTGATATATGCTACTAAAAAAAAAACATACAAGTTGAAGTTTAGTGGTTTACAAACAAAATTTATTTTTGTGCAGAACTGTATTGTTTAACTCTTTCAAACATAGTCTAAGTGGAATTTGACACCTGCAGAGTTCCTGACTGGACATATTTTGCCTGAGTTAAAATTCTGAGACTGCAGTTTTCCAGTCAACATCTAAACAAATGTACATAGGTCAAAAAACTGTAAAATTTACCAAAAAAAAAAGTGAAAATGCAAAGGTTATTCAGCACATACTCCTCTTTACAATGGGTGTATTAATACTACAGTCAGACATAGGCAATTTTAGACTGGGCAAGTAATTAGATAATATATAAATTTACTTACTGCAATTATGTAAACAAATGTTAATATTTCTGCAACTGTAGTAGGTAATGTGCAGATGTACTCCATGTTTTGCTGAAAAGCAAGTTTGTAGAGGTCACTCTTTTTTTGAGATATTTGCATATTTACAAATCTTTTGCATATTTAATGGAAAGGTAATGTACATACCTGCAAAACAGTGCTAGTTGGACACCAGTGATCAGTGGAGAGATTTTTTTCAGCATTGCGTATGCTTTCATTTGGTACCAGGGAGTACCCACACCCACTGGTTCAAGTTATTAATATAATTATTAACATATGACATAATATTATTGGAAAATAACCCCAATTTCCTCTGGTACAGAGTACCCAACTTGTCTATGAACCAATTCCTGACCTCTGTGGGGACTGGGAATGTGAAATGCTATTCCACACTGTATCCAGATGTGAAGGCCTGAGATACTTACAGAAATATGGTATTTATGTAAATATGCATACTTTATTCCTGAAGAAGTATAACATCTGCAAAATGCTAGTAGGTAGACAGCAGGTTCCAGTGACAACTTCTGCAGCATTATGTAAGCTTTAATTTGAAACCCTAAAGTACCGTATGTACTCTTTGTGGGTCAAGTTATTATCAGAAATATTAATACTGCATGAAAATAATCATACTTTAATTAGCAATCGTGCTGAACTGGCCTCTAAAATCAAGCTCCACAATGCTACTAAGTGGACAGTGCCTGATGTATTTGCATGAATATTATATTTATGTGTGGCTGGCTGCATATTTTATTGCTACAGAAGTAGAAATATCTACAAAGCAAGGGTAGTTGACATTGTTTAGTGATTCAGTAATTAGTCCGAGTGCCATAATTTTCACAAAGAAGAAACCAAAAATATATAACACAAAATCATAGATATTTGAGAGGTGCATTTCACACACACACACACACACACACACACACACACACACACACACACACACACACACACACACACACACACACACACACACATATACACACCAGGCTACTGTTTTTATATACATGAAAACTTACTAGAATAATAAGATCTAATGTTGTACTCTTCAATCCTCCTCACAATTGGGTCTTGGATCTGGCTCAGCCACATTTTGCAGACTTGAATTCATCGCTCAAGCTCCTCCCCTTACCCGTAATGCACTACACCCACCCAAGCACCTCAGATCTTGTTTGCTGCTTCAGCGACTGGACGTAGATCTGTGCTCTCGAGCATTTTGGATAGCTAAGTACAAAAAACTTTCTTTCTTCTTTTTTTCTTCCCCTTCTGCTGGGTGATTTCTTAACTCCATTGTGTGTGGAGTGCATTCCTCTCTCATTGTCTCTTATCTGGTAGCAGGACTTTGAATTAGTTGTGTGTGTGCGATTAGCCAACAGACCACTCTTGTTAGTGGTAGTGAGATATTCTTTGTTAACGTTAAACTTTAACTTTAACTTTCATTTGTAAAAAAAAGAGTTGTAACCTTGGTAATGATCTTTTCTTTAGTGCTAAACCATATAGGTTATTGAGTGTGTTTGTTGTTTTTGCTGGGCTTTAGTGCCAGGTTTCACTTTGTTCGAGTTGTGTCTGACAAACCCTTCCTGGGTTTCAAGCATTGCATTTCTTGTGGGCACAAGATCCCCATCCAAGATGCCCACAAGGAGTGCATCTACTGTTTAAGTGCTGATCATACGTTACACACCCACTGACCTACTTCTCATGGGATAGCTGGCAATACCTCACATAGTCAGAGCTGCTGACAGACCAAACTTAGAGGGAGGGTGGTGACCATACCATCTGCGAGCATCTCTACCAACCAATCCCCAGAACGATAGGGGAAGATTCAAACATGTCTGCACCTGGAGCGACCATGTTACTCTGATCAACACTTCCCCATCAACCTGTCCACTCTTGGATGGTCTCATGGGTATGCATAGACAGGTGGACTGTGTCAATAGTGTGGGGAGGGTATATTGGGGCACACTCCCTGTCTCTAACATACCCCCTGCAGACCCAGACTGTAACTGTTCAACCCTGCCATCATCATCGCCATCATTATCACCATCATCATCATCATAATCATCATCAGAGGTTAAGGATTCCCCAACATCATACATCATACAGAGGTAGTTCCACAGTGCTGGTGCCACAATGATTCACCTTTGAATACACCAAAAAGTAAAAGAAAATAAAACTGACTGGTGCAAGTATGCCCAAACGCCACCACAATACATGCAAGTGCTACAATTTTAATTACTAATAAAGGTAACTAATTCATGTATGTATGGCCATACCTTGTGCAGGTGGTTGGTGCACCTTGATGTCAGATGTACCTATATGCAGTAGGTGACATAGGTATTATAAGCATTTACTGTGACTAACAATTGCAAATGGGAGGCTTAGTAGAGGTAGAATGGCATACAAGGGGCATCGCTAGTCGAAATCCTCTGGGGCCTGTATATGTTCACCACAACATCCAACACCATACTGTGAAACTCTGAGGAAGTGTCAATGCCCTTGACTTGTGCCTTGAATTCCTCTGTCTCAGTAGATGATGGTATAGTAGATGGATTACCACCTGTAGCCCTCTGCTTCCATTCCATGGTATCTCCTCTGACAATGACCCTATGTATCATGTAAGTAGCCCTTTGTCGGACCATTTAGTAATTATAGCCATGGCCACTGATAGCATTCACACTGTTGACCACCTGCTGTCAGACGTGGTCACGGAAGAGCTTGACAGAGGCTTGCAGTGCAATGAGACATAGAATGTGTATTATCATCTTATTTTCAAATGTGTGTTTTTGATAGCTGCCATACAAATAGTTCTGTGATATCAGTAGCTAGTACACAAATCAAGTAAATGTGAGTTACATAGGTAGGGGCTCAAATCCAGTCTGCTGTACACTGTATTAGTTTGCAGACCCATTGAAGATATTTAATAGGGACTTAGAGAACAGATGTGTTGTTGTAAAGTCTGCTTGGATGTGACATTTGGGGGGGAGGGTTGATCCCTAACTCTTGTTCTCGCTTTTAACTAAGGCCATATCATACAAACTCTCACACACACACATACACACACACACACACACACACACACACACACACACACACACACACACACACACACACACACACACACACACACACACACACACACACAGTGTTTATGATTTTACATCAAAGATGTGCTTTATGACAATTGTTATACTACTTGTCCTGTGGCTTCTGTAACTCTGTAACTAGTGCACAACTCAAAGGACTCTGAGTTAGTCAGGTATGGGTTCAAATCAATGATGACATAACTTGTGGAATAATGGTAACTGTCATCATCATGTGTTAATAATATCATGTAAGTAGAAAATGTAGTAACATTGTATGTTCATCTGACAGATTCCATAGTCGAATAAAATCATGCAGTAGATTGTGGCTTTCACTCCCTATCTGTGTTATATAATTTTTTCTCACTTCATTTTATATTCTGCAGCGTTTTTAACTACACATTTAAGTGTATGCATATCTCTTTAGAACACCTTATTTTAGGATGTATTTTAGTCAATGACATGAATTTGCTTCATCAATGTGAAAGGTCATGAGATCAAACTCAGGTATGTGCATTTTGTTTGCCTGATATCATGTATTCTTTTCCCCTGATATCTATTTTACGACACCTCTTTCATGAATACTCTGTTAGCAAGTATTGCTAATAACCATTTCTGTGGAATACATTCTTTAATAAAGTCAGGGATTCAGAAACAGGTCTGTGTATTTTGTTTGCCTGATATCACCTAGACTATTCCCCTGAAAAATGTGAAGCAGCCACTTCTTTTATGAGTACTCAGTTTGCATGCCTTGTTAATAATCTGTTCTGGTGAATATACTCTTTAACAAAGTCAGGGGATCAAACACAGGTGTGTTAGCTTTGGTCATCCTGTTATCAACTGTCATGTACACTAGAAATGTGTTATTTTGCTCAACAGTGCTCCCACTGATTCTATTCTATGCTTTGCTGGTACGGTAGTCTGGAACATAACAGTGACATTGGCAGGGATTCAATCATATCTATGTTTTTTTCTTTTAGTGTTCCCATCTGTTACATACCCCTAAGTGTAAACTATCCTGCCATGCATGTGTACATTATGTGGAGTATTTAACATTGTCTTAACATAATATATTTATCTGCGTTCCTATGCCAGTGTTGAGATGACCATTTGGGGCTATGTGCAATTAGTGACTATTTAATTGAACTGTGGAGTTCTGCATGGATGTGTTCTGTGTTGTAGGTCAGTTGGAAAATGACTGGATACCCCCGATTAATATTTTTGTATGACACATTGTAGTGTGGGAGTTCTGGGTTCATTGCCATTGAGGTCTGTCACTTGTTTTTTTTATTGTAGTCTGCCTGCACATGCAATGCATTTCACTACAATGTTTGTGGTATCTCACCTTAACATGACAATGTGGATCTACTGATGTGTAGACTACAGTGCTGCACCGACCCACCTTGGAACAAATATCTTTCATTTGTAAGTTACCATCATGGTATAATATGGGTGGAATGACTGCTACTCCCCATTGTTTCTAGGTATGATGCACATTCTTCCATTACCTTATTGTATTACTTTCATATCCTACATCTTCCATGTACATATCTCTCAGTTGTCCAGATTTTCACAGCTTGTCCATTTTTTCCTCATACTTTTGTTCTGTGCCATATAAAATTTGCAGTTTCCTGGCAAATCCTTGAGATTAATGTCACTAAATAATGACAGGCATTTGCATGTCAGTCTTCACATAATTTCAGAAAATGCATGCTAATGTAAAACCTAGTATTCTATCAACTTTCTAAGTATATAGGAGCAATATTTACAAATTATCCCTACATTTGGCCCTTTGTCCCCCATTATTTATGGCTTTGTCCAGAATTATTGCATTAAGAGGTTGAGAGGCATGCCTGTGTATAATTCAAACTGTCTTAAATGACCATATTGTGTTACTCATTTTTATGATGCTACTTTCCATGTAATGTTTTCTTATGCAAATCTCTGCACCTTAATGTTCAACTACCACATGACTTCATACTTTCTGTGTCTGAGTGGTTTGGCTTCCATTGTTCATATATCTGTATTAATCTTTTCATATTGATTATACCCTCTCTGCAGATCTGTGCATGTGCATTCACTTCTGATAATGAGGTTTCTCATTTACACTTACTTGTTTAAATCATGTACTGAAATGTAGCTGTGAGGTGGCTTAACATTATGTGGCCACAAGCCTGTGTTGTGGGCTCGAATAGAGGCTCCTCATCATGCTACGTGCCTTGGCTGTATGTATATGTGATCAGCAATGCTGCTCATCATGTTATGATGGTAAATAGTGTTGGCTTAACCATTACATGCCCACATTGTTAAGAAATCCTTGGGGAGAGATGTAGCTCACTTATAGTACAGCTGACAGTGTATTGAGTTATGCCCCTAAGTTTTACCTTCTCCTAGAAATAAAGAAAGGGTAGGCAAGCATAAAGGAGAAGAAATCCCTCAAATTTATAAGGAGTATTTTTTTAATGAAAAAAAAAATTTTAAGGGCAAAATAAAATAAAAGAAACAATATATTTGTGAGGTTTTATGAGCAGTGATGTAATGGAACATAAGTACTAAATAAGGGAATGGGCAGAGGAAATGTTGGTATGGGTACTAGGAAAGAAGACTGTTCCTGTGTCAAGAGATTACTTTAAATATTGATATTGGGAAGAGGGTGTCAGTAAGAATGATAATGGCATGTAAAGAAATAGGAATACAGTGGCAGATTCTGATATGGAATGACAGTTGCTGACATTGTTTACACATGATAACAAAGCAGTACCTTTCTGCACACATTCACATCTTATTTTTTTAAGAGAGATGGACCTACGTATGATGTACTGTCCATGACATTGATGGAAGCACAGTCTCATCCTTCAGAAGTGTAGCTACAGCATTGCCAGTCTTTGCAGGAGGCTTATATGTGTACATGTACTAGATTCTAAAGCTTTCCATATTGAACTGCATCACAGAGTTGTCATCAGAGAACTCTGGAATTATCATCCCCTGCTGTTGACTCTTACTCTGACTCCTCATCTGACTAAAACTCCAGTGCCTGATGTGTTGTGACTGTTGGCCATGCAAGCATGTACCCTGCTGCAACTGCTTCCTACGCATTACATTGAGTAGCATTGCACAGACAGATACAATTTTTTTTCACATGTGCCTTGGTTATTCTTGTATGGTACCATTGGATGAATCCAGACAGTGAAAGAATGCCTTCAGCAGCCCAAACATATGGTCAGTAGTGATGCATTTTGTATGGGTGTCATAAGCCAGGGTTCCAGAGCATATATGACATAAGCAACAAGATGCCCCTATTCGATGCCCCCTTTGAAAATGGTTGGTACAAGTCAGAAATATGCCATTTTTGGTAATCATAATAAATACCTGAGTAGCCTGCACACACATCATAGCTAATATGAATCAAAAATACAAAATGGCTATTGAGACACCCCTGCACTGGCCCAGTAATCCAAGAACCTCAATCCTCACCACTGGCAACAGTGAGGGATGTACACATTGGGAGGATAACAATTACACACACAGTAAAGTACAATTTCCCTTAAGAGTACACAGAGACCACAGTCAGTCTGGGGCTGGTTTCTCCCTTTTTCTCCTGATCCCAAATAAGACTCCTCACTGGCACAGCTATAGGTTTGAGATCTCAGCTGAGTGGTCAAGCAACACCCTCCAACACCCTCTCTGTCCAACCAGTGCTTCATGTCCCTGCCCAAGTAGCTGACATGCACACACTTTGAGATTTGATTTATATACAAACACACACATACCTGGGAAAGGCTGACACAGGTTTACTAGTTATGCACCCTTCTGCCCAGACTATAAGGTAGTTATCACTGCCACCAACCACTCTTTATCAGCTACTCTAGGCCCTTAACAAAGGGTGTCCAATCCTACTGTGTGATGTTACTAATAATCCAAATTGTAGTTCTGACCAAGCACCTGACTATAAGGAGTGGCCTGTACAGTGTCAACAAATAGATATGCAAGTACTCTAAGAGTTTAAATATGTCTCACAAATATCAGCCACAAAGATAGGTTTAAATATATTTAATAATAAATAATAAAAAAAAGAGACAGTACTCAGTTAATCAACACAGTAACCCCAGAGTTCAAACTCACAGGAAATATTTCAAAACAACATTGCAGGACAGTCTCAAATAAATACAGAAAATATCTAAACTAGTCTTTATATATATTCCTATCTATATCTAAAATAGATACTATGCCCTAAAGCTTACTTACAGAGCAAGTGCAGATGGTGATGATGAGTAGATGTTATTGCTAGGTCCAAGACAAAATACAAAATGCACAGTCTCTCTCTGGGACAGTTCTTAAATTAATATCACATTTTACTGCTGTGGTAGCCTGGATGAGATCACTTTTTGTCACCTGACTTCAGTTCCCAGGCTAAAACAGAAACTAATAGAATTTAACATCTCTGTGTTAAAAATGCGTATCTTTCAGATGTTTGCAGATCTTGGAAGTCATAAAGGAATAAAATACTTTACATTTTAAACCTAGTAATTACTTTTCTTTTAAGACAATACAAAAACTTCTAGCTCTAGACATTGTGTCTGCTTCTGCATTGAAACTGAGAGATAACATCTCTTGTTTATGGCCCAGCTATAAAGTAACTTAACCTCAATTATTTTTAAGTTTTGCAAGTTAATCTTCTATGTTTCAGCAGGGTATACTGTGGTTACATTCTTGAAGCTCAGTACATAACATACAGTTTTGTATAAATCATATCAATATTCACAAATGATATAAAATTATTTACAAAATTCCAGGTAGCTGGGCTGACAGTGTGACAACTATCATGGGACATCACATACTAATGTGATGTTGCTTTACTACGTTGTCTTAATTTTCCCAGAATTCATTTCAGGTCCACTTTATATCAGTTCTGCTAGACATAAATGAATATTTTTTCCTACCATGTGAATAGAATGGCAGTAGTTTGAGTCACTGGCATGTTGCCCAGCTTCTGAAAGCTGACTACATGTTCATTTGTGCCTGAATTACCCAGATTTGCATTGTTCTATGAGCTGCTCTAAATTATGCACAGTAGCTTTAAATAATCAACAAAATGAGGTAGCTGAACTATATGTTTTGAAGGCTGCTAATTTGTAGTCCTTCAAGCACTGACAGATACACCCATATGCTTTTTAGAGATACAAAGCTATCACTGCAAACCAGGACAGGAGGTATTACTTCAAGGAATGTGTAAGTGACATGCAAACTGCTACTACTATTTCCCATTGTCTGTAATGGAAAGGTGTTTTTTCTTGAATGTTTTAGAAATGTGCTGCATTTTTTAAAATTTTATCAAGTTATCTCCACCCTTACAGTGTAGTAAACTTCTTTTCCTTGAATTTAAATGTGAATTGTATTGGGATTTTTCTTTCTTCTTCTTCTTCTTTTTTCCTGAGGCACAAATGACTTCTTTCACTACTTTTTTCCCATTAGTATTATTGTGTTGCTACCCCTTAATTTTTTACATTGTAATACATTAACACTTTCCGAAAACCATAATCCCTGAGCATGATAAATTAGTAGTTATCTTCTATGCTGTGCATAAGACTAAGTACAGTCTTTAATGTTGCACTTACAAGAAAAAGACAGCTCTTTCAAATGGATCACTATCAAATTGTCAAGACAATGGAGAACATTGTACAACATTGTTCAAGTTTTTTTTTAATTACGTTTGCTGACATCAGCAAGACTGCAGACAGCCTATACATGATTGTAGGCTGTGTCAATGCCATGCCATGCTGGCAGGTAAAACATTGGTTTGCCATAGCATGAAAAAGGTTAGTGTTTAAAAAAGTGGTAGACTTTCTCTTTCTTTGATTTCAAGGCAAAAAGAGAAAGTTCTATAAAGTACAGGCTGGTTTCTGGTAACCAAACCATACTAGAACCATATTGTTGGCAGAAAAGAAACTTCAGGGTTGAGTTAAACTGTAGGCAATGTTGGACTTTTCATTTAATGCTTTCTTGGCTATTTTGATTCTTAGATTTTTGTGGATTGCAGAGTTCTTCTACCACAGTGAGGCAGCATGAGTAAAGTCCAATGTCTTCCTCTGAATATTTTACTCTCTTCCTATAACAAACCCTGGCTCTGTTTTCTAGTCCTTGCACATAGTCAGGCAATTTTAATTCCAGGGCTTAACAGCCATTCTTCAATTTATTTTAATTCTTCTTCTGTGACATGTACAACAGAAGTTTGTATATATTATGATTATATTGGGATATAGTATACAAAAGGATCATCCATGTCAAGGTACTCAGAATGCATGAGGATGATTTCAGTTCAAACAAACTTTTCTTTCCTTCCTTATATATATTTTTTTCTATTGGGATTCCTGTGTTCTAAAACAATACTCACCTCAATATCCTTGTCAATTACATATGAGGTAACCACAGACTAATGCACCATTACATGCAGTATTTTGCCATAATTCATCCCTGGGTGGGTATTTTCCTAATAGCACACACCCTGTTGGGCATTATTGCTTGCTGAGTTTCTTATACTTCAAAATGTCTGCCATGAGGGTTGCCATATTGACATGATTTTGTTTTTCGGTCTTTTCAATACATTCCCAAATGTTTCTTCATAATGAGGAATTGCCTAGACATAACAAGTAATGTGTTTTTATCCAATTATTTATTCTGATAGGGCTCTGATTCACTGACTTCGTAGATTATCACTGACTGAAGCGTCACTGCCTATTTTTAATTGAATAATTTTGATTTGGGCTAACTGTAAATTATCCAGTCTTCCATGAACCATTTTCATTTCATTAAATGCAAAAACCAGTAACAACACGGTCCTGTTAGTGTTCACAACTGCAGACCTTAACAAATTCAAGACCCTCCCTCACAATTTTGCTAGTTGTGAAAATAGTTGTCCCAGCTTAACAGTTTTGCTCATTCATCACTTACAGCAAATGAAAGCTGTTTGTGTTTTTCTGTGGCCTTAATCTTTTACAGTTATAGGGATAAAAGCAGCTCTTTACTTAACAGTTTGCCTGTATAGTTGCTGTGGCATAGCTCATTCCTTTTATTCCTGTAAAGATTTCTCCAGCAACTAACTCCTTTAATAACAGTCTCACTTTAGCATATAATATGTACCTTATAGTACTTTACTGACTTAGGCAATATCCACAACAAAATAAGCAATAACAGCCTCAATGTAAAACCCAAAATAATCCAGAAAAAATGCTGTCCAAAGAGCAAACCACCACAGCAAGCATTATTAATAAATCATAAAGGCACAATAAGCACCTTCAGTCTTTATCAAGACTTCTTTAGACTACGTAAAGCACTATAAACAAACGCTAAATAAATAAAGTACATTTCAAGGTCTTAATGAGATGATTTGTTTTAAGATGTAAAGAAAAAGAGCCTGAGATTATTTCTTAGATATGACATGACAGATGTATTACTTATTTATTTACTAGATGTATGCAACACTCCTACATGACACCGTCACAGCTTGCAGGATCATTCTAGCATACTGCATTCTTTTGTATTCTGATAAAGTTGTGGTTACACTTGACAAAAGCAGTCAGTATTGGTTTTGATACAATAAAGTTTCCTATGGTTTTTACTGGTGGTCTATGGGACCTGGTTTCAAGCTTCATTTTGGTTTGATTGTTTGCAGAGGTGATCTATGATCAGCACCAGTGACCCCTGTCCATGAGGGATATAGGTGCCACCCAAGGGGTGAATTTATGGTCTCCTATCTAGTTGTCCAGGTCGTGCTTAAATAGGGTTGTTGAGGAGCTCTGCTTAATGTGAATTGGGAGTATATTCCAGACTAGTGGCAGTCTCTGGGAGACATATCTATCTCTCCAACATGTTTTGTTTAAGCACAAGATAGGTTGAAATCTATGAAGCAAGTGACTCTTATCCCATTTGATTTGTGGGTGTGCAGAATTTCCATTAGGGCAGGATCAGAGACTGCTCTGTAGGGCATTTACAGGTCACGTCTCAGTAGCCTGCAATGCACAGAGTACAGAGACATGGCTTTCAGTCTTTCTATATAGGTCATGTTTTGGAGTCCCTGAATTCTCTTGGTCAGGAATCTCTATGGTCTCTCCAGCTGATGCAGAGGTCTGGTGAGGTACATGCAAAAGGGAGCATTGTACTCTATTAGTGGTCTCATAAAGATGGAGTCCAGATGAGTTATAACATCCTTGGTCTTAGAGGCAATGCCCTTACTTATGAGGTGTGCAATGTAAAAAGCTTTCCTTACCACTGTAGACACATGGTGATTGAAGTTTAGACTGCATTCAACTGTTGTTCCCAAGTTATGTATCACTGAGTTCAAGATTAGGGGGGTGCTGCCTATAGTGTAGTTTTCAGGGGCTAGCTCTTTGCCAAAGGGGACAACAATGCACTTTTTTGCAATTAGTTTTAGACCATGGCTTTAGCACCAATCATTTGTTTTAACTCCTCTTGTAATATGTTAATATCTTTAGAGGACTCAATAATTGCTCCCAGTTTGCAGTCATCTACAAACATGGTAAGCCACAGACCATCTACTTTTACCTGGACCTCGGAGAAATAGATTCTAAACAGTAGAGGGCCCAGCACACAACCCTGTGGTACCCCACTGGTAACTGTTCTACTGCTGGAGGTGGAATTCCCAACTTTAACAGTATGCGTTCTGTTGGTGAGCCAGTTGGCTACCCATCTAGTGACATATGGGTTAATCCCTAGTTTTTTTTTAATTTCTCCAAATCTTTTGGGTTTCTAATACTATGACAGGAATGGACCCCATTCCTAAGTCAAAGTATGATTAAAGTTCATGAAATTAGTATTATATCAATCTTTGATGTCAGCCAGAAGTGCTCTTCACAGCACCGGCAATGTGCCCAGTAATGACTACTTCTACAATTCATACAGAATTACATGTATCGGTAACATATCTAAATATGATTGTAGATCCTTTTTTATAAGACCCATTGCTCCTACTACTATTGGAACTGTATGGGTATCTTTCTTCCACATTGCTCTCTTTTCTGCCTGCAAATCCTGATATTTTATGACTTTTGTGTCTCTGTATGCAAGTCAGTGTAGTCACTGGGTATAGCGATTTCAATGATCAATGCTACTTTTGTCTTCTTTTCATGGACCACTATATCTGGTTTTCTTGCATCTGTCTTGAATTGTTGGTAATCGGTGATCCCATGTCATGTAGACCATCATTTTCTATGATGCTTTGTGGCTCACGTTTCCTGTGTTTTTCAGCTACTTCAGTATTATAATGTTTGCACAAACCCCAGTGCAACAGTCTTGCTGCATTATTATGCCTTTCAGTATACAGTCCTTTTGCCATTAGTATGTCACAACCAGCAACAAGGTGTGCAACTGTTTCCAGTTCAGTTTTACAAAAGCTGCATTAGTCTGTTTCTCCCACATGTTCAATGGACTTTGTAAACCAACGTGTATATAGTCCCTTATCTTGGGCCACTAGTGTTAACCTTTCATCTTTTGGTTTGAATTTCTCTCTCCTTAACCATTCCTGCATTCGATCCTGATCAACATGAGGTTCTTCCAGGAGTTTTCTATAGTTGCAACTATATTTATGCATTTTCCACATTTCTTCCCTTTTCATCTGATCATTCACCTTATATTCTTTCTTTTGTTTTTTGTCACATTCAGTTGCTGCCTGCTTTTTATCTACTGGGTTGAGTTCCATTCCCACTTGACGTCAATATGCTTCTGCTAGATTAAGAAGGGAAGTCATCTTAGATTTTTTTCTCCTCATGTTTCAAAACTTTTACTATGTTTGGGTCTTGTGAGGTCAGCAGATATATATGCAGCCCCATGATTGCATACCTACACATGTAATAGGTTTCAAGGAGATCCATACCTCCTTCAGATTGGGGAATGTATAATCTTGGTATGCACTGATTTGTATAAATCATTTGATGAACATGAAGCAACCATCTTGTTTTCCTGTCTAATCTATCCAACACCTTTTGGAGCCATTCAATCACTCCAAAACTGTAAGTTATGACAGGAAGAGCAAATTGGTTTATAGTGAATTTTGTTCCTAGATGTCAATTCTATTTTCAGGATTAAAGTCTTCTAAAATATTCCTTACTGGGTTTTATTTGCATTTGTTCATGTTTTATTGCTGATACTTCATCATTTCCCAAATATTTATACACTCCCTCTTGCTCAAGTTCTTTTTTATTACACTCTTGTCCCAAACTGATGTTTTCTTGGTGCTGCAGCTTTCCATCTTTAAAAGTTGCTTTTGCACATTTATCAAGACCAAATGACATTCGTATATCATCTGAAAAAGTTTTGACTGCTTGTAGTTGTGCTTTCAGTTCCTCATCTGATGAGCTATACAGTTTTAAATCATCGACAAACAGAAAATGAGAAGTCTTTACACTTTATTGCTTTCTGGGAGCCAAATTATAGACATGATGTAATCTGTTATGCAGACAGCTTAATGGGTTAAAGGCAAGGCAAAAGAGCAGTGGTGACAGAGAGTCACCCTGGAATATCCCCCTTTTGATTTTTATCCCTGGAGTAATAATTTGTCCTTCATCATGGCTTAACTGCAAAGTGGTTTGCCACTGTTTCATGGTCGCTGTGATACAATCAATCAGTATAGGATGTATCTTATATATTTTTAAGCACTCTTTTATCCATGAATATGGAATACTGTCAAATGCTTTTTTTGTAGACAATACATTCCATACTTAGATTCTACCCCTTTTTACAGTTCTCCATTATGACTTTATTTAACAATAAATGATCCTTTGTTCCATGTGACTTTCTTTAATTACTCTTCTATTCTATTGCTATGATTGAGTTTTCTTCTAAATGGCTATAAACTCTGTCGACATCAGTTCTAGTGTATAGTTTGTACGCTGTCAGAAGGTGAGTTATTGGTCTATAATTTTTGGGATAACTTCCAGGTTCACTCTTAAGTAGGAGCATTCTTTTTCCTGTTGTTAATCAGGCTGGTGTCTGTTCAGGGTGTGCATATAAATTCTGCGTACTCGTGGCTAAATCTTCATACAAATATGTTAATCCTTATAGCCAGAAATTAGGTACTGCATCTGAGCATGGGGCTTTCCAGTTGGAGGCTTTTCTTAATTTTGTTTCAGTCTCTCATACCATTACTTTATTCCCTTTCATGTCCTGTACATTTGAACTTCTTAGTCTCTCTTTTACTTTTTCTATCCATTTAGCATCTTTGTTATGTTCCACAGGATCTTCATAGATGTTTCTCCAAAATGTATCTCTTTCTTCTTTTTTTGATGGTCTTTCAATTTCTTTTGCCTTGCTTCCCAATTCTCTATAAAACTTTTTTGGGGTCATCAATAAATTGCTTATTTTGTACTTTTCCTTTATATTTATCTTGCTATCGTTTAAGTTTTTCTGCCAGTGCTGAGATTTTTAGTTTGTTATTTGCAATAGTGCATGATAGTTCCTGATCTGTTGTGATACTGTGCGTTACTTTTATCATGTCTATATTTCTGAGTATTTTGGTTGATCTGTTCTCTCTTCTATACTCTTCTAACAATGACACTTCTTGTCTAAATTGCTTTATAATTTCCTCTATTTGATACTTCCATGATGGTATTCAATTTCTCCCCTTCCTTTCCCTCACTACCCTGTGTTCTTGTAGTAGAATTTTATCTGTTATTAATTTAGCTGCACAGTAATATATCCTGTTTACTTCTGTTATATTGCATTGACCTCTATGGGCAGTCCTAATTACTGTGTTCATTCGTTTTATCAAACTTGTAACTTTTGGGGTTTTACTGACCTTCTGCAGTCTATTTCTTTCAACTGAGGGCACATATTTTGTTCTCCATTTTCTGCAGTCATTCTATAGAAAGTTCTATAGCATCTTCCTGTGGCACATTCTCTTCAATTTCATCCTGTGCCATCCGTTGTTCTGTCATATAGGAACTCACTGACCTATCACTCCTCAACATTGACTGTATCAGAGTTTCCACAGTTTCCTGTTCCTTCTCTTGCTGTCTAGCTTCAAAGAACGTTTATACTGGTTTCCTGTGGAAGGCTCTAAAATATCTTCATATGGCAACTGACCAGTTGCTTCCTGTTCCACTGGTTTCTCCTTAATTTGGATGTCCATTGCTCTATCCTGCTGTTAGATTTTCTACACTGAATCCTTCACCTCAGAAGTACTCCATAATTTCACTTTCTGTTTCTTTAACTTCTCCATTACCAATCTTCTTTTCTACTTTTCCTCTTTGTCTTCTTATTTTTGTATTGTAAAGTTTTCCATGTCCAGATTCTTTTGCCTGTATTTCTCTTCAAATATCTTTATAGGTTCATAGTTTCATAGGTGTTTACTAGGCTAATGACCACAAGGGCCTTTTTAAGCCTAGTCATACATCCCAAATCTCTGACAAGTTCTGATACCCTTGCTAAGTAGAAGCATGGGCTTGGAAGATGAACCATTTACAGGTTACCTGTGTTCATTAGAGACATAGGTGCCAAACCAGGGATAAATTTACAGTTTCCCATCCAATTGTACAAGTTACACCTGAATTGGGTTAGGGAGGAACTCTGCTTCACATGGATGGGGAGCCTGTTCCATAGATGGGGTCGTCTCTGGGATACGTACCTTTCTCTCCATCAGATCCTATTTATATCACAGGCAAGGTTTAAGCCTTTAGAATGGGTAATTCTGGTGCTGTTTGTTTTGTGGATATGCAGGAGGTCTATCAGAGTAGGATCTGACAATGCCCTGTATGCCAGGCATAGATCTCCCCTCAAAAGCCTGTAGGAGACAGAATACAGGGAGAGGGGCTTTAGATGGTCTGCAGAGGACATTTTACTTACGCCCTGTAGTATTTTAGTGAGGAACCTCTGTGGACGTTCCAGTTGTTGGATATGCCTGGTTAGGTACATTTCAAAGGGATCATTGTACTTAATGACAGGACTGATGAATGCCAAATACAGTGGAACAATGACGTCTTTGGACTGGGATATGCCATACCTTTGTTTATAAGTTGTGCAACACAGAATGATTTCCTCACCACTGTAGACACATGACGGTCAAAGGCTAGATTACTGCCTATTTGTGTCCCTAAGTTCCTGACTACTGGGTCATCTCTAAGGGGTGTGTTGTCAATATGATAGTTACCATGGATGGATGACTTCCCATAGGATATTATTATGCATTTCCTGGCATTTAGTTTTAGTCCATGGCTCTGATACCAGTTGTTTGTCTGTGTCAGCCCCTCCTGGAGAACATTTGTGTCAGTGTGAGATTCAATGACAGCTCCTAATTTGCAATCATCTTCAAATTTAGTCAACCAGAAACCACTGACATTGGCCTTGATGTCTGAGATGTAAATGCCAAAAAAGAGTGTTGCAAGGACTGATACCTGAGGGACTCCACTTGTGACTGTCCTCTTTGTAGAGGTGGACTCCCAATTTCTAACTTCCTGGGTCCTGTCTGTGAGCCAGTTGGCTAGCCACCAGGTGACATACAGGTTTGTACCTAACCTATGGAGTTTGTCAACAATGCCAAAGTGGGGCTGCTCTTTTTGTATTGATTAGTTTTGCTTTCTCCTTTGCATAAATAGTGCACCATATTAAACCTCCTTTTCTTTCCCATGTCCATATTTCTTTTTCAGATGTTTCCTGATCTTCCTGTTTCTCCTTACTTTGGGGACCATTTCCATCATGCTGTGATATAACCTGTGTTAGACCTTCTACACCAAATCCTTCACTTTGCAGGCATTCCATAACTTCACCTTCTATTTTTTAACTTCTACTTTATTAATCTTCTTTTCTACAATCCCTCTTTGTGATGTTATTTTTTATTGTGAAATTTTCCACATCTGGATGCCTTTGCTTGTATTTCTCTTTGAATATCTTTCGTGCTACCTTTTTTGTATTGATTAATTTGGCTTTCAACTTTGCATAAATATTGCACCATATCAAATCTCTCTTTCTTTCCCATGTCCATATTTATTTTTTATACCATACACAAAGCTCTAGGTTTTGTTGTTTATAATTTTGCAGTTCCTCAGATGCTTCTTTTTCCAAACAGATCAAAGTTTCTTGATCTATATAATGTTTTTCACAAATCTGTTGTATTAATGAACACATTTTTTTATTTGAAGCTTCTGACAGTTTTTCTTATGGAAATATTTTTCTTTCCTCTAATTTCTCTCTTAATCTTTTTGTATACCTTGTGTCTAGAAATTCTGGGCTTTTTGCGTAATAGTTACAATACATAATTTATTTCTTATCCTCAATAGTCCAGTCTATTGTTTTTATGGCTCTTCTTTGGCCTATCAGTTTTTGTGATTTTTGTGGACTGCTACCTCCTTCTACTACAGGGTGACCATCTTCCCCCTGGGCTTGGCCTGGACCCATTGTAGGGATGTTTCCATATTTTGAGGATTCTACACTGTCAGTTTTTCCATTCCTGGCACCAGTACACCTACCAGGATTGGGCACTTTTTTATCCTGAGTCTTGTGCACCCAGCTATCTTTTTTAATTTTTGACCTACTTCTATCCATGATATATGCTGTATAAAATACAGTCTCCATATCAGTGTCATCTTAGTGAGATTTTGTGAAAAATAGGGTCCACCTCGTGAAGATACTCACCGAGACTTGAGGATTAATTCAGTTTCAGCAATACTGCTCTCCTTTGCTTGCTGACTTATCATCTCTCTATTTGGGAGAACTGGGAGAGTTCTTGATGAAACCTGAGTGGGGGATTGTGTTGAAAGCCTTGGCTAAGTCAAGATAGGCAGTATGTACTACTTTGCCTATGTCCGGGGCTTTGGCGACATTCTCAAAAAAGTCCACCAGGTTTAGTAAGCATGGTGTACCATTAACAAAGCCAAACTGGTTTGGTTCAAGAGTTTGAAGGTTGCCTATGTCCATGATGATTCTTTCCATGACCTTGCAGATAAGGCTGGTTAGCCTTATGGGTCTATAGTTCCCAGGGTTGGTTGATGCCCCTCCACACCTTTGTGTAATGGGATTTAGTTGCTGTTCTCCATTATACTGGAACAAACCCAGTGCTCAGGCTATGGTTCAAAGAGAGTGCCAAGTGGATCTGCTAGGTCATGTTTTAGGTTGTTTATTAAGCAGCATGGGATGTTATCTGGTCCCATAGAGACCATGTTTTTGGCCTTAGAGTGAGAGCAGATATGACCTGCTTATTGGAGATACCGGGGAGAGGAAAGGTGTCAGGTATGCCTTGGGGTATGGCTGATGGGGGCAGATGGGTAAAGTTTGTGCCAAGTCTGTCAGCAAACAGGTTGGCAATTTCCTGAGGGTCAGAGTGAGTGATACCATCCACTATGAGTTTGGCAATTAGCTGGATATTCCTTTTTAGATTTTAGATGTAGCTAAAGAATGCCTTATGATTGTTTTTAGCTAGGGAAGCTAATTTAGCCTCATAATTAGCTTTAGAGGACTTTACCAGATATCTGATTTGCTTGTTCAAGCCATAGAGGGTATTCTTTCTCTGCTGACTAAGTTACCCCTTGTTTTTAGAAATCAGTTTCTTCCTTTTGTTATATAACCTGCTTATACTCCAGGTCCACCAGGGTGGCTTGTTTTTATGGGAGGACTTTGTTTTGATCCTGTCAGGTACAGGAGATTCAATACAGTTGTTTAAGTGGATATACAGGGTGTTTGTGTACTCCTCTGCATAGGATTCATTGTTGGCTGTGTTAGCAGGTGGTTTGAAACTTTTCAAACCATCCCTTAGTAGACTATGGTTTGCTTTGGAGAATTTTCTCATTTTTATTGCTCCTGTGGAGATGTCAGTTCTGATCATTACTTTGAATGAGACAGATTTATGATCTGACCTTACTAGGGAGGGCAGAACACAGGGGGTAGTGCAGTGACCACCCCCCATATCGGTGAATACTAAGTCCAGAACATTTGAGTCCCTTATGGGGGTATAGACTAACTGTTCTGGAGCAGTTGTATTAACAAAGTCCAGGAACCTCAGGGTGATTGAGGTTGTGCTCATGTACGTTGCCAACTTGAAACAGTATAATTGAAATCTGCCATGTCCAATGGGTTTGTCTGCATAGTGAGTGACTCAAGTAAGTCCTGGTAAGAGGTGTGCTTCTCATGGTTCATGGTGGGGGGCCTGTAGCTAGCAATAATGTGGTGGAGTGTTTTACTTATAGTTATTTGGGCCTGCAGTAGCTCTAGGGAGTTGTACTGTTAAACCAGTCCCGAAGTTTATTTGGTTTTAATGAAGACGGATACTCCTCCACCTTTGGTTCTTTCACACTTGTTTTGAGGTCTGAACATGTGGAAGACATTATTGACTGGGGTAGTTAGCCATGCCTTCTGCTGCTGTTGGGGTCCCCTCAGCGAGCAAGAGAGAGCCACTGTTGTTTGTCCTGGGAGAAGGGAACAGGAGGGCTTCCCCGTTTTGTCAAAATGTTGTCCCACCCCTGGTGAAGCTTCTGCGACCATTTTAACACTGAAACAAAAAACTAAACATATATCTACTCCTCTTCAGATTTCCTTAGACAGGAGTATATTCAGGCTATCGATCTTTCTTATGTATAACTTTCTGGTAAAAGAAAGAGTGATACCTCTTTTCTGAAGAGATTCAATATTCCAAATCTGGAGAGGAAGATGAATGGACAGATACAGGTTTTTACCCCAGTTTTCCAATGCAGACTCAACTGAGAGCTCAGTTTCTGATTTTCCTTCTGAGGTTCCTTTCTCTTTGTGACTATTTCTAGAGTGTGCCAGTGTTTTCAGAGAGGGTACACCGAGATTTCTCAGCCCCTCAGAAAATGTTATGAACTGTTACAGAAGGAATTTCCTTAACCCTTTCTTCTAGTTCTGTCAGCTTTGGAGGATGTGTGTCTCTGCCTGTATTTTTCCTGATAGGCAGCCTGCTGTCCATAAAAAGGCAGATAAAATGTATAAAGTTCCTCAGTCTTTTTCAGTTTTTATGCACACATACCAAACCTGACCTAGTAGCTATAGCTCTAGTTATTCCTGCTGATAAACAGTTAATTCTTATCCTACTCTTTCTAATAAGGATGGGAAATCATTGATGTGTTTGGGAAAATAGTGTATGCTTTTGCAATTTTGATTTTCAGAATTTTGAATTGTCAGGCTCACATGTTAATGTTTATTCTGACTAATTGTGAAAATATGAGGGATATTTAGTCTGCAGTTTCTTCTTGTGAGGAAATATCTCCTTTAAATTATTTAGTTTCTTTTATTGTACTAGTCACTGTTGTGTGTCTACAGTGTGTGTATGACTCAGTTGATAATTCTTCCAGGTCTGTGGCCTCTGGTACTGTTTTGATGAGGATTCCCTGACTACATTCTCAGAACATCACAAGAAAATGTGCCTATCTGAATGTGCATTTGATTTGCAAAATATCAGCCACTGTCTACACACTTCTGTAAAAATATACATACTAGATTACAGTATCCAGTTTAAAGATTATGTACATTTTTTACACATTTGAAACCTGAAGACAGCCTGGAGAGGTTAGCACTCTGTGTGAAATACAGTGTAAGCCAGTGGTTTACATGCCCAGTCTATTTACTATATTGTACAGATGGAACATCAAACCCAGTGACAGTCAGCCATAGCATTAGACTGCAGTGCAGGCACTTTCATACCAGCACTATTCCTTATTTTAGTTGGCAGACATCCTGTAGTCAGTCTTTTATGTAGCTCTATACATGGTCAAACCACTGGAAACATCCTATTACAAGTAGATGTCACTGGCCGCATTACATTTCCACTGGCTGCTGAATTATTAGCCAAGTGTTTAGATTATGGTTATGCATGTGGATTCTACTGGCACATAAAATCCCTGCACTGTCAGAGATCTATTGTTATATACAGAACTTTAAATACAATCTGTTGTAAATTTGGTGTGAATGAATTTTAAATATTTCAGCTTTTAAGACTTTAGTGCATAGCTGCTACTGTACTGTAAAACTTACCTTTGCTTGCTTCTAGAAGTCTAGCCCACTATCCTCTGAAACCATGTTTCATAGAAAGTAAAACAGATTCAGAGCACCATTATTAATTTGAAAATAGTTGCACAACAAAGCTAAGATAATGTGAGTCAGCTGTGTGTGGAGCCATGACTATGACTTGGATGACCCAAAATCAGCTACCGAAGTGGGCAGTGGAAGAATCAGTGGGGAGGTGGGTGATAGGGCAGTTAGCTGCTGATACCAGCTCACCCACTTTAGCAGGATGGAGGAAGTACAACCCACAGCAGTGTCAGCACCTATTGGAGAGAGAGGTATGTGAGTTTAAAGCATATGGGCCAGGGGGTACAGTTGGCTCTGCCAAGTCATGCCCATGCAGATGCCTACATGGGGCATGTATAAGAATGTGCATGTTCCAAGCAGAATGCACAGTATATCATTGTATCTTCCAGCATGCACATGGTAGTTTCCAAATGAGGAGTTAAGGCCAGCACTGACACCCACTGATGGCTGCCTGGTTAACAGCTGTCTAGGACCAGTCATAGGCCATAGACCATGGGGAACTAATGATCTGATCAGGTCATTGGATGGCTGGTGTTCAGCAGGCAGTGGAGAAACAATTTTGCACACAAAGAAAAAAAGACACACTGACCCTTAAGAATCTATTTTTGTTGTACTTCCTTCATTTGATCTGAAAATGAAATGCATAAGAAATATTTGATACAGCTTTACCTCCATTGTAGTGAATGCATACCAATTTGGTATACATGATAATAGACAGCATGTGGGGAAACATGCAAATTTAACATTTCTTTGTTAATTAATCAAGAAAAAAGTGTATAGCTTAGTAATGGAAATAAAGGTACAGATTCAGAAAATTGCCTTCTGTTGATATTAAGAACAAATATAAAAATAAAATTGTCTCTGTGAAATGACATTTGTGCTAGCAGGTTATATGCATGTACTATTCCTCCCAGTCTTGCAGTGTTCTGGAACATGCAGATGCAATGAAATATGCCACCAGAGGACTTATTGTACAACGGTTATACTACTGTTTTTAATTTTTGTTTTAATTTTTAAAGACCTCCTTATTTTCTGCTGGGAGGCACAGCTGCACCAGTTAGGACTGTTGCCTCATGCTACATACTTAGGATTTGTGATACATTCTGGCTCCTCTAATCATAAATTGGATAAACAAATATGAATGACTGAATGAATGAATAAAAGATGATTTACTGGCAAGAGTCTCAATTAAGGTTGAGTGAGGACATGTACATAAGACAGGTATAATGACATCAGCCTTGCTCAGGGCAATATTAATTCTCCCCCTTACCTTGCATATTTATTTACTTAGCTATTTGTTTACCATGTAGCTTGACTGAATCAGACCCCTTTCAGAGTTTCTTCCTCAGTCATTTTATCTATCCCCTCTCAGAAGTGGATGGGCTGGACATACCTCCTAACATGACCTTAATATAGAGGCACATATTTACTAATCCCCTTCCGTCAGCTGCATCCAAACACTAGGTTTTAAACTCCTCAGACTGCGGTGGTGGTGCTGCGGTAGCGTTGTTGCCTCACAGTTAGACATTGCCCGTTCGATTCTCAGTTACAGTGTCTTCTGTGTGGCGACATGCGTGAATGGGCGTTCCTTCGTTGAAGGTTGTGCGTTAGCAAGGAAAATTTGTTTCCTAACCATTAGATCCAACTCACCTCAAGTGATGCTCTAACAATTAAAGATCATTTTTGAATCTTAGTGATATAGGTGCCTTCTCTGTCTATTAACTGGCAGATGTCACGCTGTACTTTTAAATTTGCCATTTATTTTCATCAGATCATGAGTCAGAAAAGTACTGTCTTTACTTGAAATATGCTTATATGTTTCACGATTACCTAGCAAGAATCATTATAGTACAATTATGCAATGGCTAAGCAAGTTTGAGGTAGCTGATTGGCTTGTGAACTATACTGACACTGATGATATTGGTTAATAGCCCAGCTGTATTTAAACCAATCCAACAAGCCCAAGTGTCACAGAAGTGTCACAGAAATGAGCATTAATTACTAGCTGTACTGTAAGTCACTTCATGTCTCTGTATTATTTAGCAATAACACTACACCCAGGAGATCAACACACTTAGATTTGCCTTGCATTAATGGAATGTTTATCTTGGATATTTTATAATTAATTATTACGTATAATTTAACTAGATCTGAAGGGATGACTATCTCTTCTCTTAAGCTGATCAACAAAAATGCAAGTAAACATTGTGACCTGAATATCAAATTGAAGACAATTAATTTCAGTGCACCAGACAAGTGGTTAATAAACACATTTAGCAACTTGTGACATTGAAACACAGTGACTGTGTGTAAACTGGATGAAGGATAGCCATACTCTGTAACAATAAACTTGAATTCTGTCTGCATGAAAATTACGCTCAGCTTTAATAATTTTATAATGGGTATTTCACTGGATCTGAATTACAGTGAGTGATTCGGAGCAGATGAACCAAGATATACACATGGGGTGGAACTGTCCTGGGTAAAATTAAAGATTATCCAGATATATATGTCCATCAAGATTTTTTGCCAAGAGAAAAAAAGTTGCACATATTAGGGCAAATGAGTGCATGAGGAAAGAGATGAAAGCCTAATTACAACTATGGACCTGAAGATGGCTAGTCAGGGAAAAGGCAAATGCAAGAGTCAGCAAGAGTAAAAATGAAATATGAAGGACTTCACAATTGGAAGATACTACTGAAACATTGTCTGGAAATCTGAGAAAGATGCAGGGTAACACACCTTAAAAAATGTAAACATGGTGAGGCAATGTAAAATAATTCAAGGATATGTGTGCGTGTGTGTATGTATATATGTGTGTGTATACATATATATATATATATATATATATATATATATATATATATATATATATATATATATATATATGTATATATGGATCCCCTTCAGAAGGCTGAATTCCGAAATAACCGAAGATGAGTTTGCTGAGACAAAAACAGCAAAACTTTAATTTACCGAATGGTAAAGTGTTTTTCAGGGTAAGTAAACAGTTGCCCAACATCAGGGAATATGCCCTTTTCCCCACTGTAGTGCGATCCCAGAGTTGGTATATATAGTTGAGGGGGTGTGGGGGTGTGGCTGGCGAAGCCTCCCTGATACATTGCATTGTGTTTTTACGTAACTGTTGGGCAAGTGTTTATTTACCCTGAAAAACACTTTATCATTTCATAAATTAAAGTCTCACTTTTTTCATCTCTGAAATTTGTCTTTGGTTATTTCGGAATTTGTGAAGTAGATCCATATATATATATATATATATATATATATATATATATATATATATATAATATATATATGTGTGTGTGTGTGTGTGTGTGTGTGGGTGTGTGAGATAGTTGACAAATCATGCTAGTGACACTAGAGTGCCCAATGTCCTCATGTCAACTACCTATTAAATAACAAGTCAAAAACAGCTGTTGGTAGCTCTTCACTAGTGTAAAGTTGTTCTAATCATACTTATGTATATATGCATTTAGTTTTTATGAAATTAAAGTATCTGTCATTTATTCTATAGAACTCTCTTTCCTTCATTCTCTAAGATGGATGCATCCTGTCAACCACAGTCAGTTCCTCTGTTGCAAAGGAGAGTTACTGGTATCCAGTTGATGATCCATTCTTAAAAATAAAGAAACCCACACCTGACCATACCTGCTCTTATCACATCAGACATACTTACTCTGATCTGATCAGCTTTTCTAATAATAAGAGATTTTGCATGTTAAAAACATGACAATCTACTGTTTTCATATTATTTGGAATAGTCCCAGTTAAGATAACACACTAATGAATGTAAGGGTTCTACACTTTACTTGCAGTAACAGAAAGGCATGGGTTTTTATTTGGTCATTTAGTAACTCTGTCTCTTGCTTAAAAGAAGCATGACTATTTTTTAGCAAAATATCAACTTTGTTTCCCAACAAAGATCAGATATTCACACAAAAAGGACAATCAGAAACTCCTTCCTCAGACATAAACCATAAGGTACAACATCAAGACACACTGGTGAACAGAGAACACAACAGCATCCTCTAAACACCAGTCTTGTCAGCTTTTCAATCGTACAAACAAAAGGAAACAGCCTTCATTTTAAATATGTATGGAAATAAATCACATTACTTTTAGATTTTCTTTTTACCTTTTCCCTTTACGGCTTTTGTTTTATACAAATACATGTATTCATTGTTTTACTGCTGAATGATGTTATTTTAGCAGACAATCTTTGTGAATACCATGTTAGTGTCCATTGTTTCTCAACAGTTTAAGATGCCTAATCTGAAGAAGCTTATCTTACTATGAGAAGCAAACACATACTCACTGTTTAATACAGGTTACACAAAGAAATAAAATAGATAAACCATATTATCTATCTGCACAAATGGTAATTAAGAGGTGCAGCTCCACCAAGACCATTTTAGGAACTAAGCTCACCATAATAAATGATCAGCACCTAACACTAACTGACTCCCTCACTCGAAGTCTTTGTACTTAGGTTTTACAGTAGTCTGAGATGATCACTCCTAAATGCAACTTTTGGCAAAATTCACAAAGGGCAGTTGTCCTTACATGCTGTAGATTTCAATTAATGTATGCAAAGAGCTTATCTAAAACCATGCAGTGTTGGTTTGTGATTTACTGTGCAGCTGTTTGGTAAGAGAAAATTTATTTTAATTTCTATTTTATTTTTTATCTCTGATTTTCACTATTTGTTGGAAGAAATGGAGAGACTGTAGACATCCCAAGCGGCTTAGTCAACTACAAATTCACACCGACCATAGATAAGACACTCAAAAGTTTAATCTGAATCCATCCAGTGATGGTTTACAATTTATTGTACAAGTGTTTTATAAGAGAAGATTTATTTTGATTTATATTTTATTTTCACCTCTGATTTTTGGTGTCTTAGTGCGGCACACCTGTGGGCAATAGTGTAAGAGACAGTCAGCATTTTAGCGTGAGCGGTACAACCAATAAAGTAGCTCAGAGTGATGACTTTATGAATTGCTTCCTCTTATACAAGGTTAGCTCAGCGTACTTAATTTAATCTTTAGTTGCACACTGTTTGTGTGATTTCTTCATTCAGTTTGACTTAAAATGCTAATCTTTTTAACTTCTTGGAATTCTGTGGTCACTGATTTCAATTATTCTTTTCTTTTAAAATTATTTGTTTGTACCTTAGAATGGATTCCTTAAATGAGTATTCTATTAATAATTTGCTAAAGCTCAATTTGTCTTGGACAGTGTACTAAATGCTATGTATGTATATGTATATATATATATATATATATATATATATATATATATATATATATATGGGTCTACTTCTAAATTTTGCACTTTCGCATTTTCAAATTGTTATGATTAAGACCAAAAGATTGAACTTGTGAAAGTTTGAATCGTTTAAATGGAGATCGCTGTACAGAATGGAATGGTATATTTACCATTTTCCTAGATGTAGTGTGATCTTGGAGTTGGTATATTTAATTAGCAGGGGGTGTGGCGGGTGCAGAGGGGCTTGCCCCTGGCAAAAACATTAACAAGAATGTTTTTGTTTTTATTTTTTTTATTTAAATTTCGAACTTTCACAAGTATGATCTTATGATCTTGACCATAAGAAATTTGAACATGTGAAAGTTCGAAATTTTGAAGTAGACCCATATATATATATATATATATATATATATATATATATATATATATATATATATATATAAAACACCTGATAACTTTGGAGACCCGTGTTCCTCATATAAAAGGCTTGATGATTTGATTACTCTTTTTAGTAGTAAATCTAGACTTACTGATGAAGATTGCACTTGTGCAATTGGCACATCTAGGAAAATGTTTGTTACATATATTAATGATTGGACTGATGAGATAAATAATATTAGGCAAAGTGCAAATCAAACACATTCAGGAAAGGAAGTGTCTATTATCAGTAAAGATAACTCAATCCCTATTAAACATGAGACTATGGATAATAACTCTGCAAAGAACGAAAGAAAAGAAATTCACTACAACTAACTCATAAGAAAAAGAAATCAATTAATATCTTTAATGCAAACAGAATATATACTAAAAAGGGCACTGCTTTGTTATGTAACTCACGGTTGCAGGGAATGATGACATTGTTCAATCACAAAACATTCAGTCTACAGAAAAATTACATCATTTTTTCCAAAAGAGATGGTAGAAAAAAAGAGGCAAGTGCCAGGCTATAAGGAAGAAATGAGGACTTGGAAGGATTAAAGAACATTTCTGTAATTCAAATGAAGAGAAAACTGAAGTTGATACTTGGCTCAAGCTGTGGAAGTACAAAGACAGCAAAATTAGAATTCTATGCTTGAAAATGAAATAAGCAATGAAAACAGTGAGATTAATAAGACTAATATTGATGAAGATCATTCATTTGTAACAATTTATAGAGCAGACATTAATGAATTAGAAGCTGGAGTTTTTTTCAGATCTGGTCAGAAATGATATACTACTAATTGGAGATTCAATTGTCAGAGGAACTGGTACTTACTTTTGCAGAGGATAATTAACATCAAAGAGTTTTATGCGTGCCAGGAACAAAGGAGCATAAATTGCTGC
Source organism: Protopterus annectens (assembly GCF_019279795.1). Taxonomy (NCBI): domain Eukaryota; kingdom Metazoa; phylum Chordata; order Ceratodontiformes; family Protopteridae; genus Protopterus; species Protopterus annectens. The sequence goes on from NC_056731.1 coordinate 15,748,415, forward strand.
AGATAGTTAAAAAAACATACCACAGAAAGAAACATACTGGACATTTACTGTGTTCCTATGGAAATGACTGCTATTTAATGTCAGACTTTATTACTATTGGTGTGCAGTGACTATGGTTTTATAAAAGTTAAATTACTGCAAGATGCTTATGCCAAACTGAAATCTAAACCAAAGCAAAAAATATTAATAGACTAAATAGAAGCAAAACAGTCATTATGTACAACTAATTGGAATAATACATTCAGTGGGAAAACTGCAGAAGGAATTTGGCAAGGTTTGAAAGGAAAATTGCTTGAATACAAAAATCCAAGATCAGGAGAATATATTTCCATAAAAATAATACTTAACTAAGATGAGAGGTAAAAAAGTATAAAAATGGAAACAAAGTTGAACTCTAACTATGAAAATATAAATAAACTAGTTGGACAGACAAATTAAATATAGCGTGGGACAATATCAAGAAAAAATTGAAGAAAAAAAATACAGTACAGTACAATGCAATACAAGATCGAAATTTCAGAAAGCCGAAACCCATATGGCCGAGACCATATGTTTGACTCCTGAAATTTCAAACATGTAAAAAGAAAAATAAAACACACACTAACTTACTGGAACAATCTTGCCCATGCTCTCACCAGTGCCACTGGTGTTCCTCGGCCTGGTGAGCAGGTCAGGCACCATTATTCTGACCTGAAGCGATGTAGGGAGGATCAACTGGACCAGTGGATCCAGGAATCCCATACAATGCCTAATGCCCCAGTACTGAGTAAGTAGCCAGTGTATTAAGTAGTTAAGAATTGCTATGCTTGTCTATACTATGGATAGGTACGTCTCAATATCACTGCATTTAGTTCACAGCTGCAGGTGTCCGGGCTATGAACCAGCAAGCCCATGAAGATAGGCTGCAAAGGCTGCATCATGAGGCAGGTTAGTAATTATTCTGTATGTACTGTTATATAAAATAAAGGAGAGAGCCTTCAAAAAGTCTTTTAACCCAATAAATAAAGGTGTAATAATCCTTTAATAAATGTATGATTCATGGAGTGCGTATGTGTCATTTTCTTTGATATGTTGTTGTACTGTTGCATTCTACAAATAGTAGTGTTGTATTAAGCAGTGTCAACCCACACTTGGGTAGGCCCATATAACGTGGATGAAGGGAGTGCCAGTAGCTTGTATGCATATGTATTGCCCTCAACTGTTGGTTCATGGCCAGCATGTACAGGTTAATCTGGCACATGAGTAGCTTGGTATTGTGTTCCCCAGAAATGTCAGTGTGCTGCGAGAAATGTAGGAAGCTGTTAACATATAACTGATACTTTCACCTGATCATATCTCGATAATTATATGAAAGTAGATCTGTCAGTGTACCATCTTAGCAGTAGTGTGTGTGAGCAGCTCTCAAAATATGTTGCAGTAACATCTGCATCTTGGACAGTTTGTATGTAAGATACAGCTCATGTATATAATGATCTGGCAAAATCAAAACTGGGTCAGCCTGCCACTCCTACACAGCCCGCAGCACAGCCACCCTCTGGGCCATGAAGGTGCAGTGGTGACTGCCCATGGGTGGGGACCTCAGTCCCACTGTTTCCATCTGGGGGCTCATGGGCTTGCGATTTCCAAACATCCCTCCCTGTCAAAGATGTTCACCCACCACATGTGTCATATACTGCCCCTGTATGCGTCTTGTTTGTCTTGTCTGTTTACCTCCCCAACCTACCTCCCCAAATATACCTACTTCCCCTACCCCACATTCCACTCTCACCCGAAAAAAAAAAGGGCAATCTGCTCCCAAAAAAAAAAAATGACGCCCCATACATAGCTGCCCATTTTGCACACATGTCCACTGGACACATGAAATGTTATTTAATTGGCATTACAACATACTTTGTTGTCCTCACCCCTCTGTCAGGGGTTGAAGGGTTCATACCTACCTCCAAATTTATTGCGTATGCACAGCTGTTGCTGATGAAGAAATGGGCAGCTATGGACCTTCCCTACACCCGTCCTGCACATCCCGAGCTATTTTCCCAACTGTCTTTCCCTCTTTGTGTCCCCTTTTCACCTCTTTCCTATCTCCCCATTTTTCATTTCTTTCAAAGAAATTAGCACGGGGTGAGTGGGAGTAAGCACTATTAAGCAGTAGTTAGCGGGTTCGCGCAGGTTTGCGCTTGTTTGTGCTTAGCTAAGCAATGTGCAGCAATGTGCAAACCCGCGCAAACCCGCTTACAACTGCTTAAAAGTGCCTTAATCACTCTGTATGTGAGGGTCCTTGTTCTGCTCAGGAGGAAAATAAAACACCTCTGTAAGTCTAGAACCCCGGACCTTGCACACACTACACAACATGAAGTACCACTAAGCCACAGTAGATATACATCAAGTTGCTGCTTAAATAACTATATCATGCATCAGAATGAGTGAATGTAAAGGAAAAATAGAAATACCATACCACACAACTTGTTCTGTGGATGTTGACCAACAGTTGTTGTGGGATTACATTACATAACTGTGATAAGAGAAGCAGCCATTCTAGCAGGAAATAATGTTACACTATCACTTTACAACCCCACACAGTATCACAGCAGGACAAACACTGGCATATCTATTTAGGGCAGAGGCCATACCTCCCAACTGTCCCTAATTTTCAGGGATGTCCTTGATTTTGACACAAATTTTAGCTCTCTCCCTCTGAATCCCTCCTAAAACTACTGACATTGGCCAGAAAGGTGGTGAATTGCACTTAATGAATAATGACAATAATTAAGAGTTAGACACTTCTTTTACTTCAGAAAAGGTGTATTAATTCATATGCTCTGATTCTCTCAATGTCTCAACTTAATGGCACTAATATTTTAAAGGTGTCCCTGATTGTCCCTGACTTTTTCTTGACTTTCCCCTGAGTATGTTCAAATATGTACCTGATTGGCTGAGAGGTGTGGCAGAGGCAGAAACACAGAGGCATATCAGCCTTTCTGCTGTTACACACTGTGCAAATAGCTTTGGAAGGAGTTTTGGAAGCATACCCTTATGTAGGAATACAACACTGAAATATAAATGGAAGTAGCCATGTACTGGTAGCAACCAACTGTAAGAATGCCATTGCTCTATTGCTGAAAAGACCTGTGTGGTGCACAGAACAAAAATAACAGGCTATTCTCTGGCTATCATGTGGATAGGTCCACAGTTGGGAGTTACACAAACAGACTACTTGGCTTGATAAACTAACATGTACACAGCAACCCTGTAAGTCCAGCAAGATAAAATCCACATAATACTACTTACTCTCTCTGTACTTCTTCAACCCTACCCAAATGTAGAATATACCTGTGTGTGCAGGGTCTACCAAGGATGTAGGTAAGCATACTCACAGTACTGAAATGTGCCCAGTTTTTCTGAGCAGCTTGTGCTAATGTCAACACTAAAAAAGCACACACTGTTTAGAACTGAGTAAATGAATATTCACAGTATAGCAGTTCACAAACAATTCTTGTGCCAAAGGAATACATCTCTATAACTAGCTTTGTATGGCAGTTAATTGTAACAGTTGAAAAGAAAGTACATCTTTCCATGTATCTTGGGGTAGCATTTTGAGGGGTGAGTACATTTTTACACTGATAAGTGGGTACTGGAAGCAGCAACATTAGGTCTGAGTACAAAATGTAAATCTCTGGCTACACCCCTGGCTTCTGATATAAGAACTATACCAACCTTCTGTTTTAAACAATGATGTCCACACCAAACAAGGATGATCTCCATCTTGGAAAGCTGAAAGGGCCACGCCTACATGAGTCAGCAATTTATAGTACTGGGTTGCTATGACAGTGATTACTGCAATTACTACACAGCAGGCTACATGCAATTAGCAAATGATGGCCACTAATTGGTGCAGAGGTCATCACATGCTCATGTGCAAATTCCTACAAAAGCAGGCTGCAATCTCTGCCAGCAAACTTAATCACTCTATTGCAGAGACTGACAGAGAGAGAGAGACAGAGAAAAGGAAAAAGAAATATTACCAAATCATACAAAGGAAAGGTATGTGACACATATGTATTTACTGGCATGTAGTAGATGTTATTGTAGAATAGTCTACATAATGTGAAACATTCATATGTGGCAGCAGTACTTCTTTATGCACAGATGGTCTGCTTAACTACTGCTATGGACAATACTGTGTGTACCTGTAGGCAGTGGGACATACCTGTGAAATGTGTAGCTCAGCATTAAATGTCAAAGATCTGATCCATATTATCTGTGTTCTGTACAGTAGTGTGGCCAATGGCTGTTGGGGGATTAGCTCTGACATTATATAAACATGGGTGTGACAGAACAACACATGCATGATAGTCAAATTAAAGTATAGCTTAGCATTGGCAACTGCTGTAGCAGTCTAGTATGCTTATCTAGCATCTTTTGCCATATATACCTCCCTAATGTTAGTGTGTGTTCATATGTGACACCTGTTTGTGTTGCAGCAAGGACCAACAGTTCAGCTGTGAGGTCCAGGAACTTACAACAGTGTGGACTTTGTGTGTGTATGCAACACACATACGGAGAAATATATATGTGTCATATATATTCACATCTGTATATGTGCATAGAGCAGGGGACATATTGCAACTGTTTGTGAAGGGGGAAGATATATATATGTTGGTGAAGGTTAGTATGTGCATATTTGTATGTAGGTTTTAGTGTGTGACAAACAAGACATCATACAGTGCTGGTATATGACATGTGGTGGTTAAACACTGTGGGTGCTGTGTTCAGTTTGCAATGTTGAAGCCAGTAAGGCCTGCTAGAGGTACCTAGGCTGTGAACACCTTCAATGCATTTATCCCAAGACTGTGATTTTATTACATTACTGTACACCTTACGTCCTTTGTATAATTGATATTCTCACTATGAAAGGTGAAATGTATATGTGCCTACATATATATGTATATGTAGACAAATGGATGTGTGTATATATATATATATATATATATATATCTATATATATATATATATATATATATATATATATATATACTCATACACACCTATATATATATATATATATATATATATATATATATATATATATATACTCATACACACCTACATATACTTGTTGCAATATATTCTTTGTACTGTTGACTGACTGTGATGGTCAATATGTTTGTGAATACATCAAATATATGTATCTGTGGGATAGCTTAGTGGGAAACTGTTTATGTTATGGTATTATGGGTCATTGCTTTGATCCTAGCAAAAGCTGTGTATTCTGTTGCTAGGCAGAACAAGTGCTATTGCATACAATGTGATTAAGTCCCTTGGTTTTAACTAGGGTGTGTCATTGGAGGCTAAAGGACTACATCTGTGATTATTGATTGGTACTGACATTGAATGCAAATCCTGTGTGTACTGCAGTACTACTGGAAGCTCTGGGCCTGTACAGCAAAGTATGGTGTATGTCCACATTGCTTGCATCCACTGTTTTGTGTGGTCCCTGTATTCATCACAAATTACATTTCTCAAGATTAAGGTTGTGTAAGTACTGACACACAGTACTGTATAGTACACACTGAAAGCTTATCTGGGTTGTCATACCTTTGTGTTCTGTAATTATGTCTGATGTGTGTGTGGGTATGTCTGTAACATGTAATTTGACATATGTGTGGTAAAACATATAACTGCATATCTAGCAACATTCATAGTGTACTAAAGCAGTATGTGACCTATATTCCCAGTTGTGCACATATTATGGCCACCGATTTGGCATTAACAAGTTGTGTGGTATAATAGTAATACATTTACTGGACCTTACACTGATTGTGATGGATGATATATTTCTTTACACATCAGCTTGATGTATATCTGCTGTGGCTAGGTGGTGCATCGTGTTGCATACAGTGTGCCAGGTACTCTTGTATAGTTTTATATAATGATTTTATTTTGTTGCTGTGCAGAACATGGTTCATTAGATAGAGAGTGAGCAAGGCACTTTCAAGCAGTTGTGGGGTGAGCAGTGATAAGTGGCAGTTACAGTGTTTCACTTTCGGTTAGCTTATAGGTTGCTATATATGGCAGTTCAGTGATATCTGTACTGTATAATGTTAAATGTGCCATATGACTTGCTCAGACATATTTTTGTGTTTATGTTTTCCAGGGATCATGGCCAACCGCAGGAACCCGAGTTACAGTAGTGCTGAAGATGATATCATTATTAGCAGTATGATACAGCACTACCATCTCATGTTCTCACGAGCCAGCCAGGACCAGCAGGAGCGTACTGCAGTGTGGCAAGATGTTGTCCACAGGGTTAATGAGGTAGGCCTGCATAACCGGACATATAAGCAGGTACGCCACCACTGCAGTGATCTTCTCAGACATGTCCGTCAGTGTGCCGCTGATGTGCGTAGACAACAGCTTGCAACAGGAGGTGGTGTTAATATCCATCCCCCCCTCACCAGAGTGGAGGAGCTGCTCATGAGCCTGGTGGCACCTGCCCAACAACAACAGCATCAGACATACAACATGATGGAGGTTGGAGCCACCCAGCAAGCACACATGGAGCATGCAGGTAACATGGCATATCTGTAGACTACTGTTATCTGTATTGGTAGATCATGCATATGTGAGATGTGGAGTGTGTCGTTCAAAGATGTGGAGCCTGTTGTTGTGCAATACTGATCATTTGGAACATAATCTGTAGCCCTGTGAATGTAAACTGTTGTTGTACTGTAAGATTGCAAACACACAGTAGCAATGCCACAGTTGTGGCCACTGACAAACTGTCTCATCTCTATGTAGGTCCTTCTGGGTTGACATCAAGGCAGCGGACAGATGCTGGTGAGTGTGTTCTACATTTATTATTGTAAATAAAAAGTGCATGTCATAGTTAAGGTGTAGGCCATGTACACATGTAACACACCTACCCATAATGCATGCTGTGCATGTTTGGTGTAAGAGCACACACATCTCACTAATGTGATTAGCTGCCTCAAACACATGCAATACCCAGACCATCTCAAACAAATGTAGCTAGACTGTAGTGACCATTGGATAGGCACAGTTGATACTCAACATGCACATAACATACACATCTATGTCACTCACAAAGCATTTTAACATGCTACACATAAAGGATTCCCAAACCCTCTGTAAAGACACACTCCAGTATCCAAAATCACATCCACACATTACACATAATATACCTGAGGGGTAGGGGCCTATCCTGGGGCATTTAAACATTCTGCAACACACTACACATTCACGTCAGGGAATGCTCCTTATTGGCCTCCTTACAAACTCATGTAACAACTGGTTGTGAAATGGTGAATTTAGCCAAGGTAGTACAGTTCCAGCACAGCATGATTAGTGCTGGTTTGTGAAACATTTGTAGCCTTGAGTGACCACCTGATGCTTCATGATGATGGCCTATGGTACTATACCCCATCCAGTTATTGTAACCACAGTACTACACATAGCTGTCATTGCTACACACCATAATGATGCATGCATGCACACATATGCACCTCTAAACAGTATGCATACCAATCACCATTTGCACAACTGACACATATATGTCTTGTGATGCTATTGAGTGGCTAGGTCATATGACACATATTGGGTATGTGTAGTGTTTAAATATGCAGTTGTGCTTTATCATGCCATGTCATGGATGAGACTGGCATGTCCACAATATGATCTACACTCACCATAAGTACTGTATATTGGGTATGTGGCCAAATGGTATTCCATCAATTATCCATGCACCACTTATGATGTTGTGTGAATACTCATCATGCATGTGCTAAAAATGTGTCCACAATTATTTGCTAATGACACAGAGGCTGTAATCAGCATTGGATACCTATCTGACACACAGATACACATCCAGCAGTGGTATGTACACCTGTGAGTTATGGTGCACAGTACATTACAGTGTTATGAATACCTGCACAGCAATGTTGTGTCTATGTATGCATTGTGATCCATGGGGAGGGCCATCACCTAATAACAAAACCCATGCATCAAAGCCATGTATACTGTTAGTAACAAGGACTGACTACACTTGCACTGCATGCTGTTGAGCAACACATGTCCTGCATGCTGACATGTGTGATATGACCGTTTTGCTTGTGATACTGTACCCCACCATCACCTGCTATTGTGTATGTTCTGTGATTGCTGGTGTTGTGTGTCTCTGCTTTAGGGAGGAGTGTAGTTTTGTGTGTGTGTGTGCATGCATGCATGTGTGCATGTGTGCATGTACGCATGTGCGCATGTGTGCATGTGTGCATGTGTGCATTTGCGCATGTGTGCATGTGGTCTGAAGTCATGTTCAGGTCTTAAAGTGTGTTTCCTGTTTTCCTCTTACAGGTGGCGAGGTGGGGCTGGTTCAGTACAGCAGGGAACCTGATGTCACTGAGACAGACAGGGATGATGAGGATAGGTGTGTTGGGGCACAGGCAGGTTTGTCAGGGTCTATTGTTGGGCCACCAATTGACAGTACACAAGTCTCCACCCCATCCATGCACACAGTCATACTGCCTGTACATCCATCATCACCATTGCCCTTAGCTGAGGGACAGTGTACGGTTGGCACTGGCCAAGACAGTGTGGTATCTATGGCACATGTATCAGGACACAGCAGCCATAGTCAGATGTCTGGAATGGTACCACATAGGCAGATGCCTAGGGGTTCTCTTCAGAGCACTGCTGATCATCATGCCCCTGGCAGACATGCCACACCTCTTTCTACCACACGCATGATCCAGGCAGTCATGGAGGCACAGACACAAATGGAGCGGTACACCAGACAGGGGCTAAGGGCACAGAGGGCTCATTACACCTCTATAAATGACAGTATCCATGACCTAGCAGGTGCCATATGTAACTACACTGAGGTCATTGATAGATGTTGGGGTGAGACATTGGATGTCCTCCACAATGTCATGTCCATGTGTCAGGACAGTGCAGGATGGTTAAGACGTGGATGTGGACGTATGCCAGCAACATTACCAGCTGGAGGTCACCGTGGACATCCAGCAAGTCACAGCCGCTCCTGTAGAGCCAATACCAGCCCCAGCAATGTTGGGGGGGGCTGTCCATAGACCATCCTAGCAGACCATGTGCACCTGGCTCTGGCCAGTCCTAGCAGGGACCTGGATCCAGTGGACATATGTCAAACTCTTTGGATAGTACCCAATCTGGATTAGTACAGGATACTGTCTGTAGCACCCCTGCCAGGCACAGGTTCCATATCCGTGGACAGAGACGGTGATCTGTAAAGCCTGCCAGGTACAGTCTGTAGCTGTCTCACAAATCTCCATATATGGCAGCCACATGGTTGAACTGTGTGCTTGCAGACACACACACATAAACCAGAAACCTAGGGCAAACACATACCCACACACATGACATCAACATTGGCCCATAACAGTATTCTTGGCCCTCACACACACACTGACACACACATGTCGATTGTATGGCTCACGGTAGGCCTCTGGCAAACCAACAACACACCCTGTGCATATGATGAAACCTGTGCCACCTCCTGTCATCTGTAACATTGATGCAGGAACAGGCTAACATGGTGCTGATGCACAGGGTGACTTTAATAAAGTATAGCAATGGATGGATGTGTCACATGTTGTCAGCAGTAAAGTGTAATGATATCCTTGAAGGTGTAGCTGAGCAGGCATAATGCATTAAAGTTGTAATTAGCAATGTTGTATTGTTTTCACCAGTGTTTATTCCAATTGTGTTTTGTTTGCCCATGTGCCACTTGGCTGATCTGTGTAGTTGTGTCATCATGCATTATACAGTGGACAGTATGTGTGGGGTGTGTGCAACACATGTTTGCAGGTGTCCATTTGTGAACATGGTGGAGGTGCACTGTCTGCATGTACATGCATATTGGACACATGGGCAGGGTGACATGCCCTGTATTGGCCAGTGTTAACACTTCATAGTTTCTATTGGTGGCCAGTATGCATTGTACTACACACATTTTGGAACTTGAGTACGCATGTGTGTGTATGACATGGGTTGACACTGTGCTGTGGGTGATACTGTTGTTGCTATCTGTCATTGGTTTGCATTACTAAGGTTAACACTGTCCCAGCTGCATAATCCTTTAGTAATGGACACTGTTCACCTACAGGGTTGCATGGACCGTGCTATCACAAACACAAGAAATTCTCACTTATACAGTAAAAGTGCATTAGTCTCATGGATCCCTGCCATAAACTAAATATATAATAGAAGGTGTGAAGTTGTACCAAAAAAGAGTTACATTCCAAGAAGGGATAACCTCTCTGGTCAGTATCATTGGGAAAATACAATCCCTCAATAAACATACAAGGCAAGCTTCAAAATACAAAATGGCAAGGATTCTGAAGACAACACTAAAGCTTTCTTTAGTGTTGTTTATAATCTACAGGGGAAATCTCAGATCGGGTCACAGTTAATGTAAATGATCACAAAGTACACTTATCTGACTGACATTACCAATTTCTTGTCAGACAGTTTGAATGCGGATTTCACCACCCTGTCATTACACAAGGGCCACATTTCCAGACATGAAGAATGTAAAACCTGATGATTCACAGACACTCTAGTTAAAACATCTCTTTACCAAAGTCCAAACTACAGTGGCAATGGTACTGGACAGTGTCCCTGGCTGTGTCATACACAAGCTGACATATGAAGTCACCACTCACCTGAACACTCTATCCAGATGCAGCCTCTATACAGGTTACATACTTGTGGAACAATGCACGGTAATGGTGTTCACAGTCCACAAGGGTTGAGCTACAACGTCTTCTTCTTCTCCTTTTGGATGCTCCCATTAGGGGTCACCAAAGTAGATCATCTGTTTCCATTTCTTCCTGGCCTCTGCATCTTGCGCTGTCACACCATCCATCTGCATGTCATCTCTTACCACAACCATAAACCTCATCTTAGGCATTCCTCTTTTCCTTTATCCTTAGCATCTATTTCACAATATACTCTGCATCCCTCTTCAGCACATGTACAAACCAACTTAATCCTGCCTATCTGGCTTGGTCTACTAACCTTCAAACCTGGGCTGACCCTCTAATATACTTATTCCTAAACCTGTCCTCCCTCGTCACACCCAGTGCAAATGCTAACATAAATTGATTAAGGGTAAAACTACAACAGATCCTGGAAACTCTCACCCTATAAGCCAGACAAATGTTATCTGGAAGGCTATGGAGCACAGCATTATGGAACTCATTAACAGAGACATTATGAACCTGCAAACACTGCACCATACCCACTTAGGCTCTCTAAAGGCCAGATCATGGCTCCTACACCTAGTAGACTTCAAGCAAGCTAACAAGGCTATAGGCGAGGGAGTGGAGGTCCACACAGCCAAGCTATAGCTCACCAGCAATTCATACCCATCCCACATTCTGGTATTATACATAACCTCAACAGACTGACCATAAATGATTATTAGATGATGTATTGACAACTGACGAACAGATGTAGGACACACAGTAACATTTGCAGCCTCCATGTACAATTCTATGCCAGTAACAAGTGGTATTCACCTGCACTCAGTCCTTGGACCACTCCTGTTTGGCATATAGCTTTCTTAGGTACAAGCAAATATAGTAGGGATATGTCTGCCCACGTTTGATGAAAATGCATATTGTGGGCTATACTTTATTCTCCAGATGACACACACATCCTCCAAAAGGGTATCATAGAGACAGATACCTGGTGTCAAACTCATGCTGTAAAGCTATAAGCCAAAGAAAGCATAGTTGTCCACTTTTAGAAAACAAAGTATCTCCAGAGTACCACATAGGTAGTAGCCCCCAAAATGTGGAACAGGTACTAATGTATACATAGAGCCATGTGTTTAGTCATCTCTCCTTTGATAATCACATTACCAAAGGGTTTTGGAAATCCCTCTGTGGAGCACATAAGCAATAAAGGGTTTGCATGCAGATCCACAGAGGTTGTTGCACACTTATAATGATTAGTCATCTTTGCCAGACTTTGCTTGCTTTGGAACAGGATTCAAATATACCTCAAGCATAAACCCTCACTCACACTCTTCAATAGAAACCGTGATGAGTGGATGTGAAACAGAAGACGTAGCCCAGGGATCACTGCAGTGGCTAAGCTTGTCACAAGCATACATAAGTGACCTAAGGTCTGGAAAGTGCCAGCATGCTCTGGCAAAGATAACAGATGCGTTCATGGAGAAAGCAGAGTACCCACCTATGAAATAATTGAGGTCACATGTATGTATATGGCTTTGCCCCACAGCTACCTTACATGTGTAATGCACATACAGTTGTCATTGTGATATGTCATACACTAGAAAAATCAAAACCCACTCCACATTGACCAACAGTGTCACACACTCTCACACACCTGGAACACACAGTCAGCAAGTGCAAGATTCAAACTCCTTCCTAAGTACATTATGATACTACAGCAGTATGCATTTACACAACGCGCTATACACATTACTGGGATTTCACCTTTCCACAGGTATATTTTTAGGATGGTGACATCATCAGACTTGTCAAAGATGAGTATACCACTTTTAAGGGGTGTGAGTATTCTCCACAAATGTTGCTTCTCCCCAGGGAAACACACACACGCACAGTTGGCAAGTGCAGGATTCAAACCCCTACCTAACTACATTATGATACTACAGTAGTACACATTTACATGACATGCTATACACATTGCTGGGATTTCTCCTTTCCACAGGTATATTTGTAGGATGGTGACATCATCAGACTTGAAAAAGATGAGTATACCACTTTTACGGGGTGTGAGTAGTCTCCAAAAAGTTTGCTCCTCCCCAGGAAGACACACACACAGTTGGCAAGTGCAGCATTCAAACCCCTACCTAACTACATTATGATACTACAGCAGTACGCATTTACACGACACACTATACACATTACTGGGATTTCACCTTTCCACAGGTATGTTTGTAGGATGGTGACATCATCAGACTTGACAAAGATAAGTGTACCACTTTTAAGGGGTGTGAGTAGTCTCCAAAAAGGTTGCTATCTCCCCAGGGAAAGACAGACAGACACACACACACACACACACACACAGTTGGCAAGTGCAGGGTTCTTAATCTAAACTAAGTACGTCTTTACACTTCAGCAAGCAATATGGAGTTACAGGGTGCAATACAGACATTACTTGCTGACAGTTTGCCCAAAGTTTTTTTCACATTTGCTAACCTCAGCAGTCTTATCATACTAGGTGTATTGTGAGTGTATTGTATGCACAGGCCATGACCGTATCATATATGGGTTGATGCACCACATGCTGGCACACACAGGGTCAAACTGGTGGCTAAGCTCTGTCAATCCAATACTGGACAATACAGTCAAGAGGAGTAGGGTCATACAACCACAACACCAACAGTCTCACATAGACCTACAATATAAGCACCAGCAAAACACACACATAAATACACATTACCATACTCAGAATACAAATATTAATCTGAAAAAGAGAGAGTGCCTCCTAAGCAGACAAGCAAGCAACATGCACCTCCAAGCACACACCAGAAAACACATAATGCATCAAAGCAGTGTGCCTCAAACAGGCCCTAAGGCAAAACAACATACCCAACACACTAGTAATAGGTGACTTCATAGTCAGGCACACAGATGTTCCACTCACTCGGCTGGACAAGGGGAAGGTTACTGTCAGTTGTCAGTCAGGTGCTATGATCTGCCACATAACACAAGCACTTACATCACTCCAGAACAGGTACATATGTGACGCAGTCTTTGTACATGTCAGTATGAATGATCTGAGACATACCTCCCAGGACAACATGACAAGAGATATATAGTAGCTCTATGATCATGTAGCCCAGGCTAGTATGACCCTGACCTTGAGTAGCATCTTACCTTCACCTACATGATACTGCAATATAACAGAAAGATGATAAATTTCAACAATTGGCTGAGCTTCTGGTGTCATTCAAAGGGATCCAGTCTCTGTCTGCCTGTGATGACATGATAGACAAGCCTCGTTGCTATGCTATAGATGGTTTGCACCTGTCACCCCTATGCTTCTGAATACTGGCCAAGGCTCTTGCTGTCCCCATATTACATTTTTTAGGCAAGGCTCAAAGGTTCATAGGTTCATAGGTAGGTGCTAGGCTATCAGCCCTGGGGTCTATAGAAGCCCAGCCAAAAAGGTACCCTGGCTTTTGCCTCCCAAGAAATATATTTTCCTATGCCACTGTCGAGCAGAGACACAGAAGTCATCCCCGGGGTGAATTTCCTATTTCCCATCCAGTCATCAAGATTTTTCTTAAAGAGTGCTAATGAGGAGCTTTGTTTGATATAGCTAGGTAGTTTATTCCAGAGTATGGGAAGTCTCTGGGACAGGAATCTATCCCTCCGTCATGTTCTGTTTATTGTGGCGACAAGGCTTAGGTCCCTAGAGCGAGTAGCTCGGAGGGATTGGGATTTCTTTAAGTGGAGCATGTCCAACAGCTCTGGGTTTGACATAGTTTTGTATGCTAGGCAGAGATCGCCTCTGAGTTGGCGATATGCGACAGAGTAAAGCTGGAGTTTTTTGAGACGGTCTGTGTAGGGCATGTGTTTGAGGCCGGTAATCCTCTTTGTGAGGTATTTCTGCGGCCTTTCCAGTTGTTGTAGATGTATTGTGAGGTACATACCAAAAGGGGTGTTGTACTCTATAATGGATCTAATGAGTGATGAGTAGAGGGGAACAATGACCTCTTTTTTTCTGCATGAGAAACCTTTTGTGATGAGGTGTGCCACGTAGAAGGATTTCCTGACTACTTTGGCGATGTGATTATCAAAGGAGAGACTACTGTCCACCTGTGTCCCAAGGTCTCATCATACTTTCGGTGTTAAGTATACTACCGCCTATGTTGTAGTTCATGGGCACAGAGTTTTTACCAAAGGGGATGACAATGCACTTTTTGGCATTGAGCTTGAGGCCATGGCTTTGACACCAGACATCTGTCTCAGTGAGGCCCTTTTGTAGGATGTCCACATCGTTAGTAGTTTCGATTATGGCTCCTAGTTTGCAGTCATCTGTGAACTTCATTAGCCAAAGACATTCTGTGTTAGCCTGTACTTCAACGAAGTAGATACCAAACAGGACAGGACACAGGACTAAACCCTGTGGTACTCCACTTGTCACTGGTCTGAAGTCAGATTTGGAGTCTGCTACTTTCACAGTGTGGGTTCTGTCAGTGAGCCAGTTGGCAACCCATCTTGTGACATAGGGATTTATACCTAGTTTAGTGAGTTTATCTATAATTCCAGAGTGGGGGATGGTGTCGAAAGCCTTGGCAAGTTCTAGATAGGCTGTGTGAACCACCTTACCCTTGTCTACGGCTTTGGTGAGTGCTTCAGAGAAGTCTATCAGGTTTAGGAGACATGATCTACCTTTTACAAACTTGAACTGGTTGGGGTCCAGAGTTTGGAGATTACCAGTGTCTTTGTTTATAAGTTCCATGATGATATGTTCCATGGCTTTGCAGACCAGGCTCATCAGGATAATGGGGCACTAGTTTCCGGGGTCCGTGGTGGCTCCCCCCTTGTGTAGTGGGATAACCGTCACTGTGCGCCATTCAGCAGGCACACAGCCTGAGGTGAGGCTATGATTGAACATGGTACTTAGGTGTGGTGCCAGTTTGTTCTATAGTTCATGTAGAACGCAGTCTGGGATGTTGTCTGGTACCATGGATCCTTTGTTCCTGGCTTTGGAGAGTGTGGTTTTTACCCGTGCAGCCATGATGACAGGAACTTTGCATTCTTCCGGTATAGAGATGGGCTCTTTCATGGGTGAGAGGGGGGTAAAGTTAGCACTGAATCTATCTGCGAGGATGTTGACAATATCAGTTGGGTCTGTATATTTAGTGCCATTGTGCTGTAACTCAGAGCAGATCTGAGTGTTGCCATTGAGATTCTTGATGTAGCTATAGAATGCTTTGTGGTTGTCTTTAGAATCAGTGGCGATTTTGTTTTCATAACTAGCTTTGGAGGATTTTATCAGGGATCGCAGCTTCTTACTGAGGCTGACCAGGGAGCTCCTCCACTCATGGGATTTTACTCTCTTTTGCAACAGTTTCTTCCTTCTGTTGTACAGTTTGTTTATGGCAGGGGACCACCAAATTGGCTTCCTTTTCTTGGAGGATAGCATCTTGGTTCTGTTTGGGATAACACAATCCATGCACTCATGTAAATGCTTATAAAGTGCAATTGTGTAGGATTCAGTAGTCGTAACTGTATTGTCCATCTGCATGGGTGTCATGAAGTTCACCACTTCTGTCTTAAGAAGCATGAAGTTGGCTTTGGAGAAATTTTTTAACATGGTTTCCTTAATGGGGGGTGGGGGCAGAATGTGGATATGTAGGGTAATTAGCTTATGGTCAGATCGGACCACTGAGGGGTTGACTTCAGGTGTGGAACACCGGTCACTCAGGACAAACCAAACCCCATAACCAACACAAATAACCACAAAGTGAGCTAAATGCTACTCATTGCCAGAAGTCTCAGCCTCCAAATGCACACACTCGAGGCACTTCTCAGTATGGAGAATATTGATATCTCTGCAGTAACAGAAACCTAGTTCAAGGCTCCAGAGAGCACACCAGCACTACCAGGATACTACTCATTCCATAACTTCCAGCATCAGGACCTGGATCATAGCACATAGGGTGGGGATGTATCCATATTCATCAAGGATACCTACACCTCTCTCTACATCCTCTCTACAGGATATGTACCCATAGAATGTTGCACAGCAATGTTCTTCCCACTCCACAGGGGTGGGGCCACAAAAGACCCTTGGCATTCACGCTCTATGAGCCTGACGAGTCTGATCTACAAGGCAATGGAGCCAATCATAATGGAAGTCAACAATAAAGACATTGGGAACCTTCACACAGTTGAGCACACCCAGTTTGGCTTCATCAAATGCAGATCATGCCTCCTGAACTGGATGGATTTTTTGTGACAGTTACCCTGGCTACAGATGATTGAAAGGAGCTCCACACAGTCTACCTATACCTCGCTAAGGCCTTTGACACCATTTCCCAGTCAGGTATCATAGATGAACTCACCAACCTGGGCATGAATCCATACATCACAAGATGGATTGCAAACTGGCTCACAGATAGATCCCACAAATTAAGAGTTGCTGGCTACATGTCAGGCTCTACACCAGTAACAACTGGTGTCCCCCAGGGTTCAGTCCTGGGGTCCCTCCTGTTTGGTATAGACTTCTCAAAAGTACATGCCAACACAGGAGGGTTGTGGTTGAGTAATTTTGCTGGGAACTGTAAAGTGTTTACCATAATAGATTCCCCGGATGACACAAATATTCTCCAGAAGGGACTGTATGAGACAGATGTGTGGTGTCAGAATCATGGCCTCAAGCTCAATGTGAAAGAATGCATAGTAATCCCCTTTAGGGAAAACAAAGTACCCACAAACTACCACATAGGTATTACCCCCTAAAAACTGACAAGGTAATAAGGGATCTGGGGACACAAGTAGATAGTCATCTTTCCTTTGACAACCATGTTGCCAAAGTGATTTGGAAATCCTATGTGGCCCACCTAATCAACAAAGGGTTTGCATCAGGATCAAAGGAGGTAATGGTGGCCCTCTACTCTTAAGTCATCAGACCCATCATTGAGTACACTGCACCATTTTGGATGTACTAAGCATATCCAGTAGCTGGAGAGACCACAGAGGTACCTCACCAAGAGGATTACTGGCCTCAAACAGTTGTGTTATGCAACACAACTGGTAAAACTAAATCTGTTTTCCGTTGCATACCGCCTACTCAGAGGCACACTCTGCCTAACATACAAAGTCATGTCCAACACATAACTGTTGAACATGCTCCATCTACGGATAACAAAAGTGAGTTGCACTACACACTCCAGGGATATGAACCTCATCACAACAATGAATACAACATGCTGGTGGGATAGAGTACCATCCCAGACACTTGCCTTACTGTGGAACAGATTCCCGATGTACATCAGACAGAGCCCCTCGCTGACACTCTTCAATAGGAACCTTGATGAGTGGATGGGAAACAGACAATTCATGCCAGGCATCACATCAGCAGCCCCACTAGAAAGGGGCTTAGGGTACTAACTATTAGAACTAGGGCTTAGGAGACTAACCAATGGGGTGGTGAAAGCTGCACAACTTTCCTAGGCTAATATATGCCTTTGTGAAGATAGTCTACTACATACCTATGAACCTATGTGACAGGTACATGTCTACAGATAGTAGATGTGTACTTCATTGTACAGTCATGTTGTACAGCAGGCATATGCACCACATACACTGTAATGCTTACAGATACTGGTGGCTATTATGTACAGTGGGTGAGATGTGCATCTCATGTATTTTGTGCCATTGGAATGTGTGCTGGGTGGGACAGTCCTAGATGGCTCCCTGTCATGGTCACCCTCTTACACACATCTCTGTCTATCCATCTTTGGCTTATTATACTGTGTTCCCTCTACATATATATATATATATATATATATATATATATATATATATATATATAGGTACATAGGTAGGTAATAGGCTATCTGCCTGAAGGCATATATTAGTATAGCCAGAGTGTGCAGCTATCAGCACACATGGGGTTAGTTCCCTATGCCTCTGTGTAGTAGAGCTGATGAAGTGATCCATGGTGTGACAGTTCAGTTTCACATACACTCATCAAGGCTCCTCTGGAAGAGTGTCAGTGAGGGACTCAGCTTAATGTAGGTTGTGAGCCTGTTCCAAAGCAAGGGAAGTCTGTGAGTTAGTAATGTATCCCTCCAACATATTCTATTTATTGTTGTGATGATGATATCCCTAGAGCATGTGGCATAGTGAGCTTGGGTTTACTTCAGATAGAGCATGTACATCAGTTCTGCATTGGACAAGGAACTGTCTGTTGGGCAGAGATCGCCTGAGTAGACAGTATGCAACAGAGTACAGATTGAGTTAACTTCAGTCTTGTTGCATGGGACAACTGTTTGAGACCAGTAATCCCCTTGTTGAGGTACTTCAGTGGTCTTTCCAGCTCCTGAAGGTGCCTAGTCAGATTCATCACAAGTGTGCTGTGATACTCTCTGATGGGTCTGATGAGCAGAGGGAACCTCCTTTGACCTACATGCAAAGACCTTGGCAATTTGTGGGAACACATAGCATGATTTTCTAACCACTTTGTGAATGTGTTTCTGGAAGTAGTGATGACTATCCACATGTGTCCATAGATCCCTTATTATTACCGGTTTACTATCAAAATTTCAAACCGTACTTCGTCGACTGTACTATCGTCGAACATGGAAGGGGAAATGTTTGTAGTTCAGAATAATACTGAACACCTACCTCGACCCATGTTAAAACCCGTTCCTAGATTGTTTTTTTGACATTGATATTACCGTTTTCGAACTTCCGTGTTCGACGTTAGTACAGTCGACGGAGTATGTTTCAAAATTTTGATAGTAAACCTTATTACCTCCATATTTAGGGTGTTGGCACCTATGTGGTATTTGTATGACTGTAGCTCGAGGCCATAATTCTGACACCACATCTGTCTGACTGAGACCCTTTTTAAGGATGTCTCTGTTGTCCCAAACATTGATTATGACAACCTTTTTGCAGTCATCTACAAACTTTGCTAACCATAGCCCTTGTGTGTTTGACTGTATTTCTGAAAAGTATACACCAGATAGGAGGGGTCCCAGGACTGAGCCATGGGGGACAGCTGTTGTTACCAGCTTACAGTTCAACAGGGAGACCACAATTCTTACCTTGTGGGATCTATCTGTGCCCCAGTTGGCAATCCATCAGATGACATACGTGTGAAGCTCATTTCATTGATGTACGTTCTGGGTAACTGCCTTGAAAACTGTCTAGCAGGTTTAGGGACCATGATCTGCCCCTGATCAAACCAAAATGGATAGGGTTGGGTGTTTGTAGGCTCCCAATAGCTCTGTTTATGAGTTCCATAATGATGGACTCCATGGCCTTGCAGATCAGGCTTATTAGGCTTATAAGACAATAGTTCCCATGGTCTGTTGTGTACCAACACTTCTGGAGTGTGCCAAACGTTGCTGTAACCCATTCAACAGTTTCATATCCTGTACAGAGGGTGAGTCTCAACAGACTATTCAGGTGCAGGGTCTGTTTGTTGTGGAGTCCACATATGACACTGCCGAGACACCATGTAATTCCATAGACACCGTGTTTTCAGGTTTGGATAGAGCTGTTTAACCATTGTATATGTGATTTCTGGCTTTTCACAATCTCCAGGTATGGTAATCGGCCCTTTTGCCAGTGAGGGGGGGTAAATATGTATGAACCTGTCTGACAAGATGTTGGCAATGTCAGTCATGTACATGTATTCATTTACACTTTGCACTGACTCAGAACATATTTGAATTTACATTGATATTTATGACATAGCTAAAGAAAGCTTCATGGTTCTCTATGGACTCTTTGACAATATTTTTGCCAGAACATGGCTTGGATAATGTTAGGAGTGCTCAGTGTTTCTTGATGATACTGATTGGAGATTTATTGATCTTCTTTGGATTTTCACTTTCTTTGAACAACTTAAGTACTTATATTACATAGTTTGATTATGACAGGGGTCCAATATATTATATGGGTTTGTTTTCATATCACTGTGTGCGCAAGGCAGGATTGGAGAATAGTGACAAGTGTCTGGAGTAAGAACCGTAAATCTTCCATTATATGTTGCCAAAGTGATTTGGAAATCCTATGTGGCCCACCTAATCAACAAAGGGTTTGCATCAGGATCAAAGGAGGTAATGGTGGCCCTCTACTCTTAAGTCATCAGACCCATCATTGAGTACACTGCACCATTTTGGATGTACTAAGCATATCCAGTAGCTGGAGAGACCACAGAGGTACCTCACCAAGAGGATTACTGGCCTCAAACAGTTGTGTTATGCAACACAACTGGTAAAACTAAATCTGTTTTCCGTTGCATACCGCCTACTCAGAGGCACACTCTGCCTAACATACAAAGTCATGTCCAACACATAACTGTTGAACATGCTCCATCTACGGATAACAAAAGTGAGTTGCACTACACACTCCAGGGATATGAACCTCATCACAACAATGAATACAACATGCTGGTGGGATAGAGTACCATCCCAGACACTTGCCTTACTGTGGAACAGATTCGATGTACATCAGACAGAGCCTCGCTGACACTCTTCAATAGGAACCTTGATGAGTGGATGGGAAACAGACAATTCATGCCAGGCATCACATCAGCAGCCCCACTAGAAAGGGCTTAGGGTACTAACTATTAGAACTAGGGCTTAGGAGACTAACCAATGGGGTGGTGAAAGCTGCACAACTTTCCTAGGCTAATATATGCCTTTGTGAAGATAGTCTACTACATACCTATGAACCTATGTGACAGGTACATGTCTACAGATAGTAGATGTGTACTTCATTGTACAGTCATGTTGTACAGCAGGCATATGCACCACATACACTGTAATGCTTACAGATACTGGTGGCTATTATGTACAGTGGGTGAGATGTGCATCTCATGTATTTTGTGCCATTGGAATGTGTGCTGGGTGGGACAGTCCTAGATGGCTCCCTGTCATGGTCACCCTCTTACACACATCTCTGTCTATCCATCTTTGGCTTATTATACTGTGTTCCTACATATATATATATATATATATATATATATATATATATATATATATATATATAGGTACATAGGTAGGTAATAGGCTATCTGCCTGAAGGCATATATTAGTATAGCCAGAGTGTGCAGCTATCAGCACACATGGGGTTAGTTCCTATGCCTCTGTGTAGTAGAGCTGATGAAGTGATCCATGGTGTGACAGTTCAGTTTCACATACACTCATCAAGGCTCCTCTGGAAGAGTGTCAGTGAGGGACTCAGCTTAATGTAGGTTGTGAGCCTGTTCCAAAGCAAGGGAAGTCTGTGAGTTAGTAATGTATCCCTCCAACATATTCTATTTATTGTTGTGATGATGATATCCCTAGAGCATGTGGCATAGTGAGCTTGGGTTTACTTCAGATAGAGCATGTACATCAGTTCTGCATTGGACAAGGAACTGTCTGTTGGGCAGAGATCGCCTGAGTAGACAGTATGCAACAGAGTACAGATTGAGTTAACTTCAGTCTTGTTGCATGGGACAACTGTTTGAGACCAGTAATCCCCTTGTTGAGGTACTTCAGTGGTCTTTCCAGCTCCTGAAGGTGCCTAGTCAGATTCATCACAAGTGTGCTGTGATACTCTCTGATGGGTCTGATGAGCAGAGGGAACCTCCTTTGACCTACATGCAAAGACCTTGGCAATTTGTGGGAACACATAGCATGATTTTCTAACCACTTTGTGAATGTGTTTCTGGAAGTAGTGATGACTATCCACATGTGTCCATAGATCCCTTATTATTACCGGTTTACTATCAAAATTTCAAACCGTACTTCGTCGACTGTACTATCGTCGAACATGGAAGGGGAAATGTTTGTAGTTCAGAATAATACTGAACACCTACCTCGACCCATGTTAAAACCCGTTCCTAGATTGTTTTTTTGACATTGATATTACCGTTTTCGAACTTCCGTGTTCGACGTTAGTACAGTCGACGGAGTATGTTTCAAAATTTTGATAGTAAACCTTATTACCTCCATATTTAGGGTGTTGGCACCTATGTGGTATTTGTATGACTGTAGCTCGAGGCCATAATTCTGACACCACATCTGTCTGACTGAGACCCTTTTTAAGGATGTCTCTGTTGTCCCAAACATTGATTATGACAACCTTTTTGCAGTCATCTACAAACTTTGCTAACCATAGCCCTTGTGTGTTTGACTGTATTTCTGAAAAGTATACACCAGATAGGAGGGGTCCCAGGACTGAGCCATGGGGGACAGCTGTTGTTACCAGCTTACAGTTCAACAGGGAGACCACAATTCTTACCTTGTGGGATCTATCTGTGCCCCAGTTGGCAATCCATCAGATGACATACGTGTGAAGCTCATTTCATTGATGTACGTTCTGGGTAACTGCCTTGAAAACTGTCTAGCAGGTTTAGGGACCATGATCTGCCCCTGATCAAACCAAAATGGATAGGGTTGGGTGTTTGTAGGCTCCCAATAGCTCTGTTTATGAGTTCCATAATGATGGACTCCATGGCCTTGCAGATCAGGCTTATTAGGCTTATAAGACAATAGTTCCCATGGTCTGTTGTGTACCAACACTTCTGGAGTGTGCCAAACGTTGCTGTAACCCATTCAACAGTTTCATATCCTGTACAGAGGGTGAGTCTCAACAGACTATTCAGGTGCAGGGTCTGTTTGTTGTGGAGTCCACATATGACACTGCCGAGACACCATGTAATTCCATAGACACCGTGTTTTCAGGTTTGGATAGAGCTGTTTAACCATTGTATATGTGATTTCTGGCTTTTCACAATCTCCAGGTATGGTAATCGGCCCTTTTGCCAGTGAGGGGGGGTAAATATGTATGAACCTGTCTGACAAGATGTTGGCAATGTCAGTCATGTACATGTATTCATTTACACTTTGCACTGACTCAGAACATATTTGAATTTACATTGATATTTATGACATAGCTAAAGAAAGCTTCATGGTTCTCTATGGACTCTTTGACAATATTTTTGCCAGAACATGGCTTGGATAATGTTAGGAGTGCTCAGTGTTTCTTGATGATACTGATTGGAGATTTATTGATCTTCTTTGGATTTTCACTTTCTTTGAACAACTTAAGTACTTATATTACATAGTTTGATTATGACAGGGGTCCAATATATTATATGGGTTTGTTTTCATATCACTGTGTGCGCAAGGCAGGATTGGAGAATAGTGACAAGTGTCTGGAGTAAGAACTGCAACTGCCAGATATATGTGATCCACTGCTGTACTCAGACATGACCTAAGTGTGTGAGCATGCCCAGTATGACCTTTCAGTATGTTGTTGACTGACATTTGCTTCGTTTGTTTGTGTGTGTGAGCATGCCCATTATCACCTTTCAGTATGTTGCTCACTGAAATTTGCTAAATATGTTTAAGTGTGTGAGCATGCCCACTATGGGCATATATACTATATGTGTGTGAAAAATCAAGTTGGTTTTTACTTCAGGACTCACCTTTGTGTTGTACATCGACAGGAAGCACGCTGTGCTTGCAGGGCTTCCATGAGTCAATTTGCATAGACTTATCAACATTTCTACATACAGGGGGGATAGCTATTATTTGTACAATTCTACCCAGGGGGCACACCTGATTGTTACTGTGGGTGTACATAGGATGAGGGGTACATAGGATGAGGGGTACACCTGACTCTTATACACATTTTCCAGGCCTGCACTGCTATGCCAGGTACTCCATTTCAGTCTATACTGTTGCCTATCATACTGGCTTGAGGGATACCATTGTACTACAGACCTTAGCTTCCAATTACATGCATATTAGTTTGTGGCTTTATAGCCTACCCAACCCACATCACACTGTCTGGCCTGCTGTTATCTGTCTGCATAGGCCTGGGGGGAGGTTACTCATATGCCTCTTCAGAGGGCATGATACAGCATTTGTTTGTGTTTGCATTTGTCTACAATTGTCCTGCTGGCTATAACTGTTAGGTATGTGACCCCCCCCCAACTGGTATGTGTGAGTGACTTAAGTTGTGTCTGTGCCAGTGAAATGCTGTCATGTCTTAGTGGTTCAGTACTGTGACTATAGTGCACAGTATCCTGAGTTCGAGCCCTGTCACTGCTTTTTATTTTCCTGTTGGGCAGACCTGACTGGTTAAGGAACAGTAAAGCAGGTGTGAGCGAGTTTACCTGACTTTGCTCGACTTTGCCCAACGTTGCCCGACGTTGTGCTAGTTAGAGCGGTGAGCAGCTACGCACAATTGTATTTAAATATGCTCAATACTGGTAAAATGCACTTAGCAGTGCTTTATATTGCTTAAAATAGGGCACTCATACCTCAGGTGGTGCTACAGGGCTGCCTATGTTGGATTCACATAGTACACTCCCTATACATGTTTGAATACAGGTAGTGTCAAGTTAGGCATCCCATTTACTGTATGTGTGAGTCAGAGAGAGGTGTCATTTCCAGGGTTCTTACTGAGTCAGTGTATGTGCTATTTGTTGCCTCTTTGCCAAGGCCAGGGCATACTGGGCAGACCTCCTTCTGCCTACTGGGGCAGGCTCAGGTTGTTCATCCTCCGTGTCACGCTGTGCCTGTGCAGGCCTTGGCAATGGTGGGGGGCTGTTTGGCCCTGCCCCATGCTGTTCCTGCTGCAGCTGTTTCTGCAGGATCATATTGTGTAGCATGGCACATACCATAACAATTTGTGTACATGTAGTTGGTGAGTACTGCAAGGCTCCACCAGATGTGTCCAGGCACCGGAACCATGACTTGAGCATCCCAAACACATGCTCAGTTATGTTTCTTGTTTGTGTGTGTGCCTCATTATGGAGTTCTTGTTCAGGTGTGTGTGCATTTCTGATGGGTGTCATCAGACATGGCTCCAGTGCGTATCCAGCATCCCCCACTAGGTGACCATCAGGGATGTCCCCATTGGCAAATCTCTGGTACAGCTGTGTCAGATGCCAGATGTGGGAATCGTGATAGCTTCCAGGGCAGCCAGCACAGACATTCATTATTATGCCCTGGGCATCGCACATGACCTGGCAGTTGATGGAGGGGAAGCCCTTGCTGTTGATGTAGACCCTACTCCACTCACCGGGTGGTGCTTTGATGCATATGTGCATGCAGTCTATTGCACCCACTACCTCAGGGTATTCTGCTATTTGGTGGAAAAGATGCATATTGCTGGCCAATGCCTCACGGGAATTGGGGAAATATACTTGGTCACCAACATGTGCTGACATGACATCCAGGAACTGGTGGAGTACCCTGGATGCTGATGCCTGTGAAATTCCCATCATATCACCAGTTGGTCTTTGGAAGGTACCTGTAGCTAGTATTCTTATGCCAAAACATACCTTGGTATCCAGTGGGATGGGTTCCCCCTCTGTTGGTTCTGTGTGTGAGGCGTGGCTGGCACAACTCAACAATTTGCTGTAGGAGGTCTCTGTCCACCCTATAGCGCTCCACTATCTCCAGCTCATGTAGCCCCTGGTAGGTTACACTGGGTCTGTACACTCTTCTCTGTCTCCTCACTGTGGGTTGCTCAGCAGTATTCACAACATCACCACCCTCAGCACCTTGCACATGTTGGTTTATGATAGCAAGAGCAGCCCCTAACATTTTGTCTGACTTAAGCTTTTTAAGCTTTCCCTCTTTGTATACTGCAGTGTTGCAGAGTTCTTGGGAAAAAAACAGGGGGGGGGGGGATGCTGTTTGCAGAGTTTAAAGTGCTGGGCTGGGATGGGCTAGTCTGCTGCCTGTGTAATTGGCTGATAATGATATATTTCACCGGGCAGCTCTGCTAGTTCTCCTTGGTTAACTTCCTACTACTTATTTTCATTCCTTTTGCCTTTCTGTTTCCGCCTGGGGGGGAAGCGCCATGCAAACAAGTGCAAATGTGTGCACATGCGCGCACACGCTGTGTGCATGTTTGCAAGGAGTTTCCTATCTTTTAACATTGTGCACCTTTGGTTTGAGGTTTTCAAATAGGACAACTGTAGACACGCCTCTTGCAATCCTGAGCAACTCAAAGCAAACATAAGCCTCTGTGCTCCAATTAGCTTACAGCCTGTCTGACACACACCCTCATGATGTCACCTATATTCTACTCTACTACTCACCTACTCCTACTCTTACACTCTTGGGACATGGCTCACATGCTGGGGAAAATTGGGATTCACTATCCTTATCCTCATTTGCATAGGATTGCCTACTAATGCATGGTTACATCTCTGACACTGAGCTTCCCCCCTTAGCAACCACTACTCAGTGGCCATGTTGTCTTCAGCCTGCCATTCACCTGCATGGCAGAATATGTTTTTTTAGTGAAAATGCCTATTTTTGGCTTTTTTAAATTATTTTCTAGTTTTTATAAGCGCTGCACGTTTGCGTGGTGCTGCACTATGCTTAAACATGGGAGATCGGGGAAAAAAAAAAGTCAAATTGTTATATTTTTAAACATTTATAAATGCCAATGACCTTATATTCAGCCATTGGCATGCTTCCTCAACTGTATGCATCCTTTATTTGGAGCTGTTATAGCTCCGTTTAGCTATTTGCAGAACGGTACTCCGTTACCAACAGAGTACATTTCTGCAGCTAACACTAATCTTCCACGGACAGGTTAGTGTTTCCTGGATCGCAAATTTACCTCACTTGCATGGCTTTCACCAGCAAATTAGGTAATTTGCATACCATGACACTGTCCATGCAAGAGTAGCTTTAGCAGCTCTCGTGCGCGCCCCTGCCGGCTGTACCTGGATCGCATGGCAGACATATTGCCGCCGTGAGCTTCTACACTCTTCTTGCACTCCGTGCAAGCTTTCGTAAATCCGGCCCATGGTCTTGGCCATATGGTTTTTGACATTATGAAATGTCGGCCATGTGTAGGGGACCCATATATATATATATATATATATATATATATATATATATATATATATATATATATATATATATATATATATATTAAGCATAATAGGAAGCCG
The DNA here is from genome assembly GCF_019279795.1 of Protopterus annectens. NCBI lineage: Eukaryota > Metazoa > Chordata > Ceratodontiformes > Protopteridae > Protopterus > Protopterus annectens. The sequence continues at coordinate 15,776,129 of NC_056731.1, forward strand.
TTTATTGATACATTGCTAGAATCCCCTTGTGTTCTGACTGAGAGTGCTTCTCAAACAATCTGGAAATATAAAGCTGATAAGTATATATTTTTGCACTTTTTAACTGTTCAGAGTTCTGCACTGTCTTAATTTTTGCTTGACAGAATTATTTATATATTTGCAGGCATTGCTTTCTGATACTGTAAGTGCTTCCATTTTTTAAATTTAATTGCATTTATTTAAACTGTATTTGCTTTAATATTTCTACACACTCAAGTGTGCTAACTTTCACTGCATTTGAATGGTTTTACTTCTGTTTTAGCTGCTTTTATATAAAAAAAGTTCTAAGCTTGTTTCCCACCTTTCCTGTAACTAGCATAGTCCAGACCCAAATTCACTGTATCCAGGACTGTTTATAAGCTTCTGAGCCCCCCCCCAAGCCTTTCTGTGTTGGAGTGAAGCCTTCTAGCTTATCAGAGGGAGTGGTAAGCACTAGGTAGCCTATCTACCACAAGAGGAGTGGTTTATGGCCCAGAAATTGTAGCTTAGTGTCTGTTTGGGCAGTTTTTCCATCCCCTTCAACTTTCTGGTTTAAAAGCCCACATTTGCACCTGTTTCCTACATTTCCTGCAACTAGTCTAGTCCTGATACAGATTTGCCATATCCAGGACTGTTTGTAAGCTTCTGAGCCCCCCAGCCTTTCTGTGTTGGAGGGAAGCCTTCTAGCTTATCAGTGGGAATGGTAAGCACCAGGTAGCCTATTTACCACAAGAGGAGTGGTTTCTGGCTCAGAAATTGTAGTTTATTGAACGTTTGGGCAGTTTTTCCATCCCTTTCAACTTTCTGTTTTAAAAGCCTGGGTTTGCATGGGTTTGTGCTTGTTTAAGCTCTGCTCAGTGGTGCCGAGCTGAGGTAAACTATTACTGGTGCCAGAGAGTCTGCTCTTCAGTTTTTCCCATAGATCTTGCTAGTTCTTTCTCTATTGCACTTTAAATAGCCTAATCACTTTGCACTTCAACAGGTTTTTGTAGCAATTATTATAGCACACCTAAGAACCATCAACACTAGTCATTCTTCATGAAAATAGCTCCAGTACTTAGTAGTTATGACCACCCCTCCTGGCATGACTAAAGGGCAGTTCCCTGTGCTTTCTCCAATTAACCTGGTGCACTTGGGCATTCTGAGGCAGTGTAGCAACTGCCTCATGTACACAGACAACCCTCTCCTCTTAACTCCCAACACTCAGACTTGTGAGAGATGCACTTATATCACCAAAGTGAAAGCTATGCACTCTCAAGCCAAGACCAGACTAGCTGACCAAGAGGTCAATGCCTGCACCACACCACATGGAACACATAGCCCTCCAGAACACCAACTATCACAGCTCTCACATAAAAACACAAGCCATGCACCCTCCTTCATGGAGGCTCTCAATAGAAATTTACCCAAACAGCAGAGACCTCCAAGACAGAAATGCACTCAACCACCATAACACAGCACAAGCCACAGGACACATAGCTCACCTCTACAGTGTGCCCCTCAACCTAAGCCCCTAAGGCTAAACACATTGCCCAATACACTAATCATAGGTGACTCAATAATGAGGCACACAGATGTCCCACTCACTAGGTTGAATAAGAAGAAGGTAACAGTCAGCTGTCTATCAGGTGCTAGAATCTGACACATAACACATGCACTCAGGTCACTCCACAACAAGCACAAGTATGACTCTATCATTGTCCATGTGGGTGTGAATAAACTGAGACACACCTCCCTGGACTACATGAAAAGAGACATGGTGGAGCTCTCGGATTATGTGGCCCAGGCAGGTATGACAGTAGCCCTGAGTAGTATTCTACCATCAACCAGAATGATACCGCAGTACAAAGATAAAATGATTGACTTCAACAATTGGCTATGTTTCTGATGTTATTCTAAGGGGATCCAGTATCTGTCTGTCTGCTTGGGATGACATGATTGACAGACCTTGATGCTTTGCCACAGATGGCCTGCATCTGTCACCACTGGGTTTCCAGGTACTGGCTAAGGATCTTGCCACCCCTATAGTGCCTTTTTTAGGTGGTGTTCCAAAGACCAAATTACCACCATAACAGCTATAAATAAATGCAATTTGAGGGTCATGCTGTTCAATGCTAGAAGTCTAAATCTCAAGATGCACTTGCTCAAAGCACTCCTCAAAATGGAGAACATCGACATTTGTGCTGTAACAGAGACTTGGTTTAAAGCAACAGAAAGGACCCCTGCGCTACCAGGCTACAACTCATTCCACTCCTTTCAACCCTGAAACATGGACCGAAGCTCCAAAGGTGATTGTGTCTCCATATTCATAAATGATATACACACCTCCAGACTAGTAGCCAAGCATAATGTATCTGAGATACGTCAGGTACAACTAATGTTGGGTAAGACTGCGATCCAGGTCATAGCCTGCTATAGGTCCAAAACCATGTCCTTAGACTCTCACTCCATGTTCCTAAGCACCCTGGAATCTATCAAGGTTCATCCCAACACTCTCATATTAGGAGACTTCAACTACCCCTCCATCAACTGGGAAAACTACTCAAGCACCAATGTACTGGCCCAACACTTCCTGGAATTCATCAATTCCAATGCCCTGGACCAGCTCATTCTTACCCCCCTAGAGGAAGCAACATCCTTGACCTGGTTATTACTAACATGGGCAACTGTTGCTCTACACCAATAGTCAATTCATCCCTGGTTAGATCTGGCCACAAACTAATTACCACGGAAGTCCACATTTCACCCCCCCCCCCCCACAAAGGTATCCAACATGAAAAACTTCTCCAAAGCTGACTTTGGACTCCTAAAAACAGAGGTGGCTAACTTCACGGCACCCATTCCAATGGAAAATAGATGCATAACTACTGAATCATACACCAATGCACTGTACAAACACATACATAAATGCATGAAACTAGCCATACCCAACAGAACCAAGACACTCTCCTCCAAAAACAGGAAGTCAGTCTGGTGGTCCCCTGCCATTAATAAACTTTACAACAGAAGGAAGAAACTGTTATATAAAAAGGTGAAGTCCCAAGACTGGAGAAATTCCCTTATTAGCCTCAACAAAAAGATGAGATCCCTCATCAAAACCTCCAAAGCCAGCTATGAAGGCAGAATTGTAGCAGTCACTAAAAACAACCACAAAGCCTTCTTTAGCTATGGGAGGAATCTCCATGGCAATACCCAGATTTGCTCTAAGTTACTGCACAATGGTACCTCCTATTCTAAGCCAACAGATATTGCCAACATACTGGCTGACAGATTCAGTGCCAACTTTGCCCCCCCCCCAAGGACCAATCTCAATACCAGAAGAATGCCAGGCACCCTGCATTACTGCAGCACAGGTTAGAGCTGCATTGTTTAAAGCCAAGAATACAGCTTCCATGGGACCTGACAATATACTTGGCTGTGTTCTACATGAATTACAAAGTGAACTGGCACCACATCTGTGTACTCTGTTCACTCAAAGCCTCACCTCAGGCTTTGTCCCTACCAAAGGGTGCACTGCTACAATCATCCCTCTCCATAAGTGGGTAGCGACTCCAGACCCTGAAAAGTATTGCCCCATTAGCCTGATGAGTCTGATATGTAAGGCTATGGAGTGCATTATCATGAACCTAATTAACAAGGATATAGGGAATGTCCAAACTCTAGATCCCATGCAAATTGGTTTTGTGGAAGGTAGATCATGCCTGTTCAACCTGGTTGACTTCTTTGAGTTAGTCACCAGAGCGGTGGATGAGGGTAAGGCAGTTCATACAGCCTACCTCGATCTGGCCAAGGCCTTTCATACCATTCCTCACTCAGGAATTATTGATAAACTCACCAAACTAGACATCATGCCCTATATTGTTAGGTGGGTTGCAAACTGGCTCACAGATAGAAGACACAGTGTAGCAGACTCCAAGCCAGGCTGCTGACCAGTCACGAGTGGAGTCCCACAGGGATCGGTCCTGGGTCCTTTCCTGTTTGGCATCTACTTCTCAGAAGTCCAGACCAACACGGAGGGATTCTGGCTGACCAAATTCACAGACATCTGCAAGCTGGGAGTCATTATTAACTCCCCAAGTATTGCAGACATCCTACAGAACGGCCCCACTGAGACCAATGACTGGTATCAAAACCATGGCCTTAAGCTTAATGCCAAAAAAATGCATTGTCATCCCTTTGGGAAAAACCCATTTCCCACTAATTACCACAATGATGGGAGCCCACTGAACACTGAAGGCATTATAAGAGATCTGGGGACACAGGTTGACAGCAACCTCTCCTTCGACCACCACATTGCTACTGTGGTCAGAAAGTCAATCTATGTGACACATCTCATTACCAAGGGTTTTGCATCCAGGAAGAAAGAGGTCATCATTTCTCTCTACTCTTCCCTTATTAGACCAATCATAGAGTATAATGCCCCATTTGGCATGTACCACACTAGACATATGCAATAGCTGAAGAGGCCACAAAAGTGCCTCAAGAAGAGGATCCTAGGCCTTAAACACATGTCCCACATGGACAGACTCAAATAATTCCGCCTATTCTTTGTTTCATATCATTTACTAAGAGGCGATCTCTGCTTGACTTACAATGCCATGTCTCTGACCCAACTCTGTTAGAAATGCTACATCTAAAGAAATCACAATCCCTCCACACCGCACACTCCAGGAACCTCAACCTTATTACCACAATCAACAGAACATGCTGGAGGGACAGGTTCATAACCCAGAGACTGCCCATGCTCTGGAACAGACCTCCCATACATGTCAAGCACAGCACCTCACTAGCCCTCTTCAAGAGAAATCTTGATGAGTGGATGGGAAATAGAAAGATCACTGCAGGGATCACTCCAGTGGCTCTACTTGATAGAGACACTGGGAACTAACGACAGGCGGCACAATGCCAGGGCACTTCTGTGGGTTAGGCTTGTAAAGGCCCCAAGGCCATTAGCCTGGTACACACATATGAACCTATAAAATATAGTAGGAGTTAAGACCCACAAATCAATAAACTGTATATAGATTCTAAAATTTATTCTCAAACAGATTATAGATATATTTACAAAATCTTATGCAAAACAGTTTGTATCCACAAAGTGTTGATATATTCTCCCAGTAACATTCAGGTGACTTCATATACTGAAATTAAATTAGGTTATATTGTAAAAGAACTACATAATCTGGACCCAAAGAAACCCCAGGGATGAAATGGAATTAGTAATAATGACCCGAGAACACTTCAACATGAATGTACATGGTCATTATATCTGCTATATGTTAGGTCCTTTAAATATGGGGAGATTCCTCAAGAATCACTTGTTAAATGCATCTTTAAGGGAAAAGGGTATGGTACAACCCAAAGCCATATAAACTCATATGATTATTTTCTTGCTGTGTAAAAATAAGGTGAAGGTTATTTTGGGTAAATCATTTCAGAACTGGAAAGTTTGGGACTTGAAACCATATACCAGCATGCATATGTTGAAAATAGATCAATAACTGCTTGTAGCATGATGTTCGGTCTATATCAGAAGACCAACTGTTTAGGTGATCGAACACCTAAACATCGATCTTCTAATATTGAACCGCACAATGGCGAATGTCCCAGGGAAACACGTCCCTCGGCCACAACACAAAAAACATTACTTTACATCTAAATTAAGTGGGGGGCTGTGCCCACACCCCCCTAACTAAATATACCAACTCCGTGATTGCTCAGCAGTAGGGAAATAGCAAACTCCGGCGAACGGCCAAGGGAAATCTTTCCCTGCGTTAAATCGGCCATTCGCCATTTTTTGCTTTCGATATTAGAAGATCGATGTTTAGGTGTTCGATCACCTAAACATTCAGTCTTCTAATATATAGACCCTGATGTTCTATAATACTTTAATAATAGGTATAAATGCAAAATTTTGTTGTGAAATAATTTATATAAACTTAACTTCAGCATTTGATAGGGTCACTCACAAAACACTGATTAATAAATTAGAGCAATTAGGTATTGACATAATCTTGATAATATGGATACCTGCATGGCTTACAAAAAGGACATGATGTATCAGTAATTGGACAGGTGAAATTCCAGGTTACAGTCAAGGTGTCTCACTGGGTTCTGTTGTAGGCCCATAATTGTTTAGTTTGTATCTTTCAGCCCTATGGTGTTTTACAGCCTGTATGCAAATGACTTAAAATTTTGTAATCTGATTACATCTGTTACCAAGAGGGCATGTCTGTAAACGAACTTTACAAAATTGACCATTTGGACACAGGAGAATAATATGCTGATAAATACATCAAAAACTAAGCATATGAGATGTGAGAGACATAGATTGAAAGGTGAATATTTAGTACAGCATGCAATGATTGAAACTGTAGATTCATTTAATGACCTGGGTATACTGGTAGATCCAGCTTTGAGCTTTTCTAATAATATTAGCCAATTGGTTAACACCAGTTATAAAACAATATGCTGTATAGAAAGATTTATAAAATCTACAGAATCATAAATGCTGAAATCAGTTTGTAAGTTACATTAGACCCAAACTAGAGTATAAAATAACAACATGGAAACCTTATAAGAAACCAGGCATGAATAAATTGGCAACAGTACAGTGGAGATATGCCAATGACATCAATGGATGTGAAAAATGCAGCTATTACAAAAAGATTAAAATATCTGAGCTTTTGTAGTATCTCATATAGACATTTAAGAATGGACCTTATTCTGTTATAATGGGCATTTAGACAACTACCTTTGGGAATGTTTGGGTTATAAAAGAGTTGCAAGCAATCGTCAGAAAACCTACATAGAAGATTATATATGAATGAGAGATATGCTAATTGGTTTTCAGAGAGAGTAGCTGATGCATGAAATAGATTTCCAGATTAGATATTTTTTAAAAACAGCTTGGACTCGTATTGTGGGAATGCCTGCTTTGTTATATTGTCAGGCTAGACAGGCATTATTGCCTGTGCTTGAAATACTTGTGTGTAATGAAAGAATAATGAGAATAAAATGAGAAGTGCTGTAGAACTTTTTATGCTAATTAGACCCCTTCCTGTCTATTTGCAATTCATAGTCATGTTTTGATGTGTTTCCAAGCTGTCTGGATTTGCACCTTTTCTACCTACTTTACATTTGGTGAAGATGGTTGCTATCATTGCCAGCCTAGCTAGTTCTTGGTGTGAAGTGCTTATATTTGCTGAGCCAAAACTACTTCCACCCAATGACACTCGCTGGCCAAGACGGTGAAGATATAGATGAAGATAAAGAATAACCCATTATACGTTTGATAATCAAGAAATTTGTGATAGATTTAAAGTAGACAGGAATGTTTTAAGAGCTTTAGTGAGTTTGTAGGACCCACAAATGGGAATGGGGGGAGGTGTATGGCTTTCATATGCCTGTGGATACTAAGGTATTTATAGCCCTCACTATATTTGGCACATGGAGCTTCCAGAGGCACACTATGGACTCATTGGGTATTTCTCAGGTTTCTGCCATGGGAATACTTCTGCATTTCCTCGACATATTCTTGGCATGTGTGGAACAGTATATTCATCTGCCAGTGTCACTGTAAGACCGAGACAGAACCATACTTATTTTCTATGAGATGGCACATTTCCCTAAGGTGCTTGTTTCAAACAGATTGTACACATGTTGCCATTAGGGATCCATTAGAACCATGGGGTGAGCGGTACCAAAATAGGAGGGGTGATCATTCCATTAACTGCCAGGCAGTGTGTGATGCATCTGGTGCATCATGCATGTCAGTGCACATGATTCTGATATCTGGCACACAAGCTCACTCTAATTCCTCTTCCTGCATGGTAGAATGCCCCATGGTCACCCTGTTTGTAAGTGGAAATTTTAATTATAATTGCCTAATTAGTTATTCTTTGGAAAATGTGTTGCTTAGCACCAAATCACCCTGCCCTTGTAGGGTCTCCCCCCATTTTCTTTTGTTTTTTATGTTTTCCAGGTGATGCAGGCAATCCACTTGAACTGTGGTTAGTGGCTCTTGTTTGGAACCCTACAGGAGCTGCTAAAGAAAGTTGCAGCACTGCTCTGTCCCAAACATGAATTGTCATTGGAGTGTTTGGTCTGCTGGAAGCCCAGTTCTGTTGCTAGGATGAGTCTGAGGGTGCCCTTCAGTATGACCCTGCTACTGCATGCAGGATGTTTGCTGTTTGTTGTTTTCTGCATAACATGATACTGCAACAATCTGGTGGTGACCTTCCCATCATGTCACTGTAGCTCCCAGTATAAGCCCTATCATGACTGACAAAAGTGCTGCTGGCCAGCTGGTAGAAGTAGTAAGGGACCATATGTGGCAGGCACATGCATGGTATACAGCTGCACAGGTAAAGAGGCAGAGTCTGGCCCACAGGCTTGGACTATGACCTTCAGGTTAGTCTTTCCTTCATTATAAAAAAACACATACATGAGGGTTTTCCTTCCTCTGTAAAAGGGTACTATATTTAATAGCATCCAGTTCTAGGACATTTCTGCACTGGCCATTAATTTGTTGAATAATTTCATTAGGGGTTTCCACCAGCATGTGGGACAGATTTTCAAATGTGCTAAATGTCAATTGACTGGGTTACTGTGTTTTTTCCTACCTAAATATGACAATTCCCTTTCCACCTTCTCTCTCTCTCTCTCTCTTTCTCTTTCTCTCTCTATGTCTCTCTCCCTGTCTGGTGTCCACTGTTCCCCACTCTGGCCAGCCTCCTTTCAGCATGACATTTTCACATCCTTTCCTCTGTGATGAATGAAGCAAGGTTTGCTTCTTTCCTCATCTTGTTTGAGTTCTCTTCAACCCTTCATTATTTCTAGTCAGGCATGTCTCTCCCTTATTACTTTCTACAATATACCTAAAAAGAAACATCAGATTCCCTTTCCCAATCCCTTCTGCCATCACCATTTTACTAGCATTCTGTTGCCTTGCCATCGTTCTGTCTTTCTGTTATATTGGATCAATAGCATGGCATTCACAGCAAACAGTTTTGGTGAACTAAAGTAAAATCAGTAGGATGGGTGATGGTGTCTTAATATTTGCCCAAGAACAACTGAAAGCCAGGAGACAAGAAAATACAGCAGGTCTAAAAATTTCTCAAATAATAATAAATATCAGTGGTATTATAAGCTGGGCCAGTTCCACAGAAATAGGATGACCTTCTCCTCTTTTGGAAACCTAGGATCAGGAATAGGTTGAGCTCACTAGTAGACTAGTGCCTGCCAAGGGGTGATACAATGAAGCAACTGATGGACAGCTTTAATACTTCAGGTGGAGGTTGTGGAAAGAAAGAGTCATTGCTTGTGTGATCTCTTATGCAGACCAAGAGTCTTGCAAAATAGCAAGGCTAAGGGAGTGACTCTGTGACTATAGAATGAGGACTTCCAGGATTCACCTCACTAGCCCCACTCATGTCATCACTTATAGGACTCTTATATTTGTTAGCTATTAAGACTCCATTTTCAAAAAGTTGGAAGCCAGCCAGCTAGTGAAGGGTCCTGTCTAGTCTGTCTAGAAAAAAGGAATGGACTCAGAGGAGGCCAGTAAGTAACAGGGTGATATAATTAGGAGATAGAGAGATAGATGGAGGGCAATGGCTGTGTTGGTGTAAACCATAAAAATCATCATCAGTTGTAGTCTGTATACTATAGTATCTGTGTCTTCCATAGAAGATGGAGATCTTTGATTAAACACCAGGATGTCAAGATCAGTGAAAATACACTCTAAATAAGGATTTTAAATACACAAACATTGCACTCATAAACTACAATGTTAATTAAATATGTTCAAATATTAATTGGATATATTAATGACAATAATTTGGAACAGATATATGAATGCAACTACTGGGGGCTATTTATTAGATATCATACTGACAAGCATAGGATTTTTCTGTTACCAACCATTATAGCCCCTGTAATTGATACAGATCATTGATTTATCTTCTTTAACCTGAAAGTAAACTGAATAAAGACAAGATCACACAACAATAAGGAATTAGGAAAAACTCCTTATTCGGCTGTTATCGATCTCACATTAACTGCCAGAAACTCAGCAGGCACCCAAATTCCACATGTGTATACACACACACACACACACACACACACACACACACACACACACACACACACAGACAAACAAGGTGCATACATTCACACACACCCATGCATTCAACACACACACACACACACACACACACACACACACACACACACACACACACACACACACACACACACACACACACACAGACAAACAAGGTGCATACATTCACACACACCCATGCATTCAAACACATTCACATGTTCATACATATGCACATATTCACACACATATAAACACACAAACAAATTATCTGCTTTCTCTTGATTGGACGTACTGTGACCAAATAAGTTTGATGTAATGAAGAATTGAGTCAGAATCAACCATATGACTTTCAACCACACAAACCATACCCTATAGGCAGCTGAGCAAATGACCAGCTATGCTGACATGCAGAAAATCGACGTGACTAATGTTGATCTAGTAACATCAAAACAGAAACATTGACATGCTTGCTCCTTGGAACACGCAAACTTCAAAAACAGTGTATTTGCAGGGGGGCAAACCTTTCTGCACACCTCATGTGGGGGATGCATTTGCCACTTCTCCTGCTAATTATATATACTATCTCTGAGATTGTAGAATCCCCGAGGAAGAGTCATATCCTCCAACCTGATGGATTGTGCCACCTCACACAACTGATGACCATCTGTTTTGTCAACTATGGCCATAAAACTTATATATATCTATGTGTATATATATATATATATATATATATATATATATATATATATATATATATATATGTGTGTGTGTGTGTGTGTGTGTGTGTGTGTGTGTGTGTGTGTGTATGTATGTATGTATATAGGTCTAATTTACATTATCGCATGGCCAAAACTGAGAACTGCACATCACTGAGATGGCATTACTGATAGCCGAAATATCAAATGCAAAAAAACAACAAAAACATCTTCTTTTGCAGGGATGCTTGCCCTCTGCACTCCCAATACCTCCTGATACTTATATATTTCAACTCTGGGATCATACCACAATGGGGAAAAGGCCAGTTCTCTGAATCTCACTTTACCTCAGTTTCAAATAACAGGACTATGCACTGCCCTCTGTTAATATTTTGGTATGCAATAATGCTGTTTTAATTCTGTGAGGATGTGAGGTTCTGTTTTATTTGTTTGAGTCTAAATTAGATTCATATGTGTATATATATATATATATATATATATATATATATATATATATATATATATATATATATATATATATAGGTCTACTTCAGTACTTCAGTGGACCGAAATTATAAATTAATGAAACTTATTTTATCGAGATGAAACCATAGAATGTTGAATTTACCGAATGTTCACATCACCAATATCCTTAGCAGGGTAAGTAGCCACTTGGCCAACATGGGGAAAATTGCCCTTTACCACACATAGAACGATCCCAGAGTTGGTATGTATAGTTGGGGGAGGGGTGTTGGGGGTGCAGGCCCCACCTGGGTGAGTTTAACATGCTGCAGTTTGTTTTTGGCTTAAACGTTGGTCAAGTGGCTGCTTACACTGTTAAAGATTCCTGTGCAGTGAATGTTCAGTAAATTCAACATTCAATGTTTTTTTCTCTATAAAGTAATTTTCGTTAATTTATAATTTTGGTCTCCTCAAGTAGACCTATATACATATATATATATATATATATATATATATATATATATATATATATATATATATCTACACACACACACACACACACACACACACACACACACACACACACACACACACACACACGCGCGCGCGCACGTGCACGCGTGTGTGTGTATCTATATAGCTATAGAGATATAGATAGATTGATAGATGGATATATATATATATATATATATATATATATATATATATATATGCATACATACAGACAGATTATATATTTTACAGTTAATTAACCGTGGTGAGCCTGTTTAATTGCATTAAAGACTGCTGTTAAAGGCTGCTATTTACTTCCATGTTCAATTAATTATTTTCATCTTCCACTCACAGCCAGTGTATGTATAAAACTGCATTGAAATTTCAGTTTACATTCTCAAAAGTAAGAAATTCATGCAGTATTTGGGGTATTTTTAATTTTACTTCATATGAAAATCTATAGTTAGCTGCTATCTGTGTGACTGCTTTCAGTTACAGGAAATAAAATTGAAAAAAGTGAGTGAGGAAGCAGCATAGTGAAATAAAACACAGTATTAAGAGTCTAACACACACTGAATAAAATGATTAAGTGAGTAACACTAATTCTGCCATTAACAACTAGCACTGCTGCCACTACAACCTCTGCACTGCACAAATGATGATTGTTTTTACTTCTGATGACACAAGGGTTGGTGCGTATGACAGAATGAATTCATCTGATGTACAGTATCTGAACAGAGAATACAAAATTAGTTCTTATTTATCAAAAATGCAGAACAATTAGAACATAACAAAAGAACTGTGATACAAATGTTCTTTTTCTGTAGAGGGTAATACCTCATGAAAACTGCAAGGTAGAGTTCCAGTACATGCTTAACTATAAAGAATTTCTTCAAGCTACTCAGTCAAGCAATGTAATAGCAATTATCAAGTAATGAACATTTCAGAAGGAGCAGTACCTACATATTTCACAGCAGTCCCTAAACCAAACAAGTATAGCAATACAGTACAAAATGACATATCTCACATTTTACATGCTGTCAGTGCCATTCACTGCACAGATCTCAATGAGCAGTCAAGCATGACTCTGAGTATATAGTGGCAATAAACAGAAAATATATAAACCATATGAGTTACTGTAGTTAAAAAAAAATTAAAGATAATAGGGAATGTCTGATGAATAGTGACAGAAGGCCATGCACCTCACAGCATATCCCACACATAACATACATTTACTGATAGACTCAACTCTACTCTATGTTTACTTTGTAATGTATTTACTCAAGTGATAGCTAAGTAGCATGCAATTAATCATAGCCGCACAGTAAAATCAGTTTAATCTCTGTCTTGACTAATGGAGATTATCTATATGGTTGCGCTATACTGTAGTGTAGGTTAGACTCTGTATAGTTTTGATTGTCCTGTCTCATGTATCCAAGCAAGGTGTCTGGTAATTGATTGGATGGGTGCAGAAAGAATGAAAAGGGATTTATTATACAGCATGCCAGACAATTTTGAGGTAATACATGGCTGGTAGAAGTGTCTTCTCATTGTATGAGAGAACTACACTGGGGGGGGGGGTCCCTTAAACTGAGGTACAGTGATTTCAGAGGTATAAGATGGAGTACTTGGTAAAACATCCTGCATGGGCTTTCCTCTACAAAACTTCTGTTTCAAATTTTTTATGTGTGAAATCAATTCAACATTTTTTTTTCAATGAATCTACATTTGGACATTACTTTTGTGAACAACTAACATAGTCTTGAATATGTTAGCAGAGCAAATGAGAAGAGACTGCCCTCATTACATAAGTTTACATATCTGATGTCTGAAAGACAGACCAAAGCCGCTGAGGAAGAGATTTGGGGTAAAGGATCAGCAGATACTCTGAAGAACAATGTATGTGGAATGATTTCCCTGCACAAACAATCTCTGTTATGGCAGGAGAACAATGTTTTTATTCAAAGAAGTTAATTAATAACAATTATAAATAGTGATTGGTATGAACTGCTTTGTGAATGCAAGTGGTTTGTGAAAATGAGTTACAAACAGATTACTTAGAAGAAGATCAGATTAGAACAACAATTTACATGTGTCATTTTTATATCTTAATGATCTACATAAAGGAATGCATCGTGACTCTGTATAGGTTCATAGGTTCATAGGTAGGTACTAGGCTATTTGCCCTAGGGCCTATACAAGCCTAGCCAAAAAGGTACCCTGGCTTTTGTCACCCAAGAAAATTATTTTCCTGTGCCCCTGTCAAGCAGAACCACAGAAGTGATCCCTGGGGTGAATTTCTTATTACCCATCCAATCATCAAGATGTTTCTTGAAGAGTGCTAATGAGGAGCTCTGTTTGACATAGATAGGTAGTCTGTTCCAGAGTATGGGAGGTCTCTGGGACAGGAATCTATCCCTCCAGTGTGTTCTGTTTATTGTGGTGACAAGGTTTAGTTCCCTAGAGTGCGTAGCTCAGAGGGATTGGGATTTCTTTAAGTGGAGCATGTCCAACAGCTCTGGGTTTGACATAGCTTTGTATGTTAGGCAGAGATCACCTCTGAGTAGGTGATATGCAACGGTGTAAAGCTGGAGTTTTTTGAGTTGGTCTGCATAGGGCATCTGTTTGAGGCCAGTAATCCTCTTTGTGAGGTATTTCTGTGGCCACTTATTATTAGGTACATACACTTTACATGGTGTATCTTGTTACTTGAATTATTAGCATTAAGACCAGTGATCTGAATACAGCACATACACTTTACATGGTGAATGTGGTTATGGACTTTATGAGAAAGGGATTTATACAGTACAATTATGACATTATTATAAAAAAAATAGAGTTTGTAAAAATATTTGAATCTAGTCAGAAAGTGATAGATCATGATACATGGGGCTTTTCATGTTATTATAGAAGAATGAGAAAATTACAGTGAACGTATGGAGCTTTATCGTAAAGATAGTAATAATTTATTTACCAATAATGAATCAGCACTGCTTAATGTAGTATATGTAGCTGCTGCTGCACAGCATATTAGCACAAGTGAAGTCCAAATAAAAAAGACTGAATAAACTTTACAAAACTATTTAAGGCTCAAACCATTCAGAAACTGAAGATAAAATGAAACTGTTTCTGAAAGTATGGTAACTGCCCACATTAACAAAACGGTGTTAGTTCTTCAGAGATAGAACATAAAAAAGATGTAAAATAAAATAAAAAAAAAACAACTTCATAACATTAATTAAAAAAAAAAATGTAAATCAAAATTTTATTATGCAGTATACTATTTTTTTTGCATTTTATTGCACAGAACATGTACACATACATAATCAAACTCAGAATAAAAATACATTTCTTTCTTGCCTTAAGATCTGATCCCCGTCACACCTCATAATGGCCATATAAAATCACATATTGTATAAAATGTGGAAACCAGACTGATAACCGCTTCTTGTGAAATTTCTGTTTTAACTCTTCCCCAAACACTAATACCTACGATGACCTAAAATGCCATGATGTTAAGTTTCCTCATAACACACCTCAAGAACTAATCACTGAATTCCATGTGCTACCTTATACAAATTTTGCCCTGTAATGGAGAGACTTCAGTGGACAAACGTCTATAATAAATTCCACCACTGTTTGTCCTTCTTAGTGCTGTTGAGCTAACACTAAGCACTGTGTAGTACATACTTGCTCAAAACATCCCATCCATGTTGAAAAAAATGTAAGTGGACTAAAAAATCACACACAAATGAAAGCTGTAATAAGCATCCTGCCTTAACTAGAAGTGACCTTACTTCCAACTTATTTTCCTTTAAAAGCTTCTTCAGTCTCTCCCCTAAAAGTGAAACACAGGCACTCCTGCTGCAGTACCAAATTCATCGTAGAGTCCTGAACACCACCAGCTATTGTGTGGGACACACTTGCCTAAAACCTCCATATAGACAGTATGGAATCACAAATAACTGAAGTATTCCTATAATCAGCTTTCTGCTTCAATTTCTATTACTAATTCTAATTTTTACCTCCAATCTATCTCCCTAAAAAGATTCTTCAGTCACCACACCAAAATTCAAATGATGCATATTTCTGCTGTAATAGCAAATTCAACTTAGAACCCTAAACATCCTGCAAGCTGGATAAGACATTAATAGAGAAGTCTATATTGCAGGTCTGATGAAAATACTTGGTTAAGATTTTAAATATTTGACAAGAGATAAGGTACTGACCATTAAAGTGTTTATAGAATCCAACTGCAATAGTTGCTATTGAGCTGTAAGAGGATATGGCTGCCTGCACTCAGTGAAACTTCTATTAAACAAATAGTGAAGCACGTATGGCTTCCTTTTTCATGCAAAATATCACATTATGCCACTGGGTGCTGGCTCACGGAAAAAGGCTTGCAGGAAAAATCATTATTAAGGTCACATTTAATGAGACTGTAAATGGAGAGAAGGTGCAAAAAGTTTATTTACAAGTGCAACATACAGAAAGGTAACTGGAAAGCATTTGATGTACAAATAATATCCAGCATGAAGAGTGAAATCAAAGTGAAATGTGTAATGGTGCAAAACATGGACACAAAGAAGAGTTAGAGTGTATAAGTGGCAGAGATGTGGAGTCCTCACCCACATATTAAGGGTACAGGAGGTACTGAACCTGCCTGCAAAAAGCATTTTAAAGGTTAATAGTGACTATCTTAATTTGCTGTTTTTTTTTTTTTGTCAGCATCTCACTTTAACTTTTAAAGCATCAAGACGTGCAGTATGGGGTCTCAGACTTCCAAAAGGGAGGTGTTTAGGACTGTACAATATGACTAAAATGACTGCAAAATCATATGGGCTGCAATAGAGATCACAAGTGTGAAACAGAAAATGCATCTTAATACATGGATAGCAACATCAATCATTTTATTAATGACTCTAAGAAATATGTTTTTAGACATACCAAAAAAAAAGCCAAAAGTACTTTTAAAGATGCATATTGGTGAGATAGTGACTGCAGATGGCAAAATTGAGGTACTTGTAGAAATAAACTGTAAATCACAGATATTACACTAGTGCACTGTAAATAAAGTTAGTCACTATTACTTGTCAAGGAATCTATACTGAAAATTAACCTGAACTCGTATTCTTTTAAGAGTCATTGTATGTCATCATAGAAGGGAAGCAGTAAAGCTATTTAAAGGAAAACTCCACCTTAGAATTCAAAAGAACATGTTATTTTTCATTGTATCTTTGTTTTCCAAGCTATTTAATGCCTCAAAATTACTCCAAGTGCTTATTTTACAATTTTAATGTGTTACCCACAAAAAGGCAGCTGATGGGGCCTGCTTTGGTAACGTGATCTTGTTTTCTTGCCACTATCTCACCAATTTCTTCCCAAAATACATTTCAAGGCCTATATATGTATTATATATATATATATATATATATATATATATATATATATATATATATATATATATATATATATAAGTCATATTAGACATAAGGAAGTAGTGTTGTTTTCTCATGCCATTAAGATACAATGGCAGAAGTGGGAAACACTGCCATCTAAACACACCTTCTGTAACAGAGTTGTTTCTATGTTTCCCCTGACTGAGCCTTATTTATGTATCTGTCAGAGCTTGTTCTATGCTATAAATAGTGACTAACTACTTCCAGCAAAGGAAAGTAGGTAAATAGGCTTTTGTAAAGAATTCCTTTGTAGTTCTAAAGGAAATGACAGACCTTCCCCTACACTTTCATGCTGAGGTGTGTAAACTCTCACTGCAGTAAATGATCCTTGCTGTATTTGTACAGGTGACAAGTAGCAGGACTCCAAAGTAAGTCTGTCTGCTACTTCCCAATGCCTTCAGTGGGATGTTTCCTCTCTCTCATGAATGACACAGAATTAAAATGTGATTTATTAGTTCCTTAATTATTTCTGCCATGCCACCCCCCCCCTTTTTTTCTATTTTGTATTTATTTATACTTTGTTAACCAGAAAAGTGAACTGGACCCAGGACTCTTTTTAGCCACAATCCAGGCTACATTGGCAAAGATAATAACAAGTACCAAATGCACTTAGTAATACAAAGAAAAAATACTGCCATAAAGAGATTTGACAAAGATTGCATGTATGACACATAGCTAAAGTGCCGCAGTGAATAAGTAAAACATTAAACAGCATTTACTAGAATGTATACATTAATAATGTTTAATTCTACTACGTTAACTTTATTATAAATAACAAATTGTATGCAGCCATATTGCACAACTCACATCGCTGTGAGATACTACTGTTCTCTAAATGACTAGGAATCAGCAGGTGAACATTCAATACCTTCACAAAAGAAAAGAACAGGGGTTAATTATATTGGTATCACTTCTGTTGTCCTAAAAAATAGTATGGAAACATACTAAACCTACAAATTTTGGAATGGAACAACCATTACAGTGGAGCCTAATAACCAGTATGTTGAAAAAGATTTGAAACATGTCGAAAGTAGGAAAAAGGAGATAACAATTATATAATACACAGATGCATGCACGCTCCCCATCTCTATGTATATATATATATATATATATATATATATATATATATATATATATGTGTGCATCTATATATGTGTATTATGTACACACACACACACACGCACACACACACACACACACACACACACACACACACACACACACACACATCCATATGTCAGTGTATGTGTGACTACTTCCAAAAATATCTATTGCATATTTATCTATATCTATATATCTATCCATCTATCTATCTATCTAGCTATATATATATATATATATATATATATATATATATATATATATATATATATATACATATCTGTGGAACAGCACTAAGGCAAAACTGAGATGGAGTGAAAATTCTAAAATAAGTGGATGGGGGTGCAGCCCCATATATGGGAGTGCGGGGAGACTCCCCTCCTGTAAAAAAAAAAAAACTCTTTCAGTCTATCTTGCTGTTTTAAAAATAGTGACTCTCCACTAAAACTTATTTTTTTAGACAGGTAAAACTTAAGTTACCTACTTTCACATCTAACGTATCTAGTGCACACTGCAGTGTTTAGGATAAACCATTTTTTTCATCTTACCTTTAAGCATCCCTATGACTAGCACTTGCTCTAATACCTGCTGGAAAGCACTAGGAAGCCTTAAACTGATACAAGCACTCAACTCTCCTTGTTAATAAGGATAAATTAATTGTAGGAACTAAACAGCCTATAATTGCAAAGTACCTTGCTAAGGCAAGGTGGAAACAGCTCCTGTACTTTACAAAAAAGCACCAAACCAGGCATGTCCAGGGGTCAGCGTCTGGTGATTTCTCCTGTCCACCTGGTGAATCTGAGAATACAGGGGCAGTGTAGCAATTGCCTCATGTATACAAACAACCTTCTCCTCCTACCACCCAACACTACAACCTGTGAGAGATGCAATTTCATAGCCAAACTGGAAGCAAAGTTCTTTCCACCCAAGATTGTGCTAGACAGTCAAGAGGAGAAGGTTAACACCTGCACTACACCTCAAGCAACACATAGCCCTTCTAAACCCACACCACCAACACCCACACATAGCAACATTAAATTCACATATGCAGAGATCCTTAACTGTAACCTGCCCAAGCAAGAAGGACCTCCAAAGCTGAAATGCAAACAAACACCAATCACAACCAAAGTGTCACATAGCTCACAACACCAGTGTGACACCCAGCAACAGCCCCTAAGGCAAGCCAACGTACCTAACACTTTAGTCATAGGTGACTCTATAGTCAGGCACACTGATGTCCCACTCACCAGGCTGAACAAGGAGAAAATTACAGTCAGCTGCCTGTCAGGTGCCAAGATCCACCACATAACGCATGCACTCAAGTCACTCCACAACAAGTACAAATATGACTCTGTCATTGTCCGTGTTAGAGTGAATGACTTGAGACATACCTCCCTGGACTACATGAAAAGAGTCATGGAAGAGCTCTTGGATCATATGGCCCAGGCAGGTATGACCCTAGCTCTGAGTAGCATCCTGCCTTTGCCCAGAATTATACCACAATATAAGGACAAAATGATTGACTTCAACAATTGGCTAAGCTTCTGGTATCATTCAAAGGGGATCCAGTATCTGTCTGCCTGGGATGACATGATCGACAGACCACGATGCTTTGCCAGACATGGTCTGCACCTGTCACCCCTGAGATTCAGGTTACTGGCTAAGGCTCTTGCCACCCCTATAGTGTCTTTTTTTAGGCAAAGTTCAAAGGACAAAACCATCACAGTAGCAGGTACAAGCATGCAAATTCTGAAGGTAATGCTACTCAATGCAAGAAGTCTAAACCTCAAAATGCACTCTTTCGAGGCACTCCTAAAAATGGAGAACATCGATATCTGTGCAGTAACTGAGACCTGGTTCAAGGCTCCGGAGACCACCCCTGCAATACCAGGCTACAACTCTTACCACACTTTTCGGCCACCAAACCAAGACCGAAACACTAAAGGTAGAGGAGTGTCCATATTCACCAAGGATATTCACACCACCAGGCTAGTTGCCCAACACAATACATCTGAAATTCTCCAGGTGTAACTAACACTAGGTAAGACTGCAATCAATATTGTAGCTTGCTACAGATCCCCCACCATGCCCCAATATTCTCACTACACCTCTCTAAACATACTGGAAAATATTAAGATACAACCAAACACCCTAATACTGGGTGATTTCAACTACTCTGCCATTAACTGGGAAAACTACTCGGGTACAAACACCTTTGCCCAACGGTTCTTGGAATTCATAGATTCCAACGCCCTTGATCAACTAATCCATTGTCCCACTAGGGGCTCCAATATCCTAGACCTGGTCATTACCAACATGGGAGATAGATGCTCCAGAGCAGTGGTCAGCCCCTCATTGGTCAGGTCTGACCATAAGCAAATCACCCTTGACATCCACATCCCACCCCCACCCCCACCCCCCAATAAGGAAACCTCCATAAAAAACTTCTCCAAAGCCAACTTCATGCTACTCAAGTCTGAAGTGGCAAACTTCATAACACCCATGCAGATGGGAGCTGAAAGTTCGACTGCTGAATCCTACACTAAGGCACTGTATGAGCACATCCACTCGTGCATGAATTGTGCCATCCCAGATAGAACCAAGATGCTCTCTTCCAAAAAAAGGAAGCCAATCTGGTAGTCCCCTGCCATAAACAAACTATGCAACAGAAGAAAGAAACTGTTGCAGAAAAGAAGAAAACCCCAGGATGCAAAAAACTCCCTTACCAGCCTCAGCAAGAAGCTGAGATCCTTCATAAAATCCTCCAAAGCTAGTTACGAAAATAAAATTGCCAAAGATTCCAAAGGCAACCACAAGGCATTCTATAGTTATGTCAAGAATCTAAATGGCAATGCTTAGATATGCTCTGAGCTACAACAGAATGGCATTAAATATACTGATCCCAAGGATATTGCCAATATCCTGGCATATCGATTTAGTGCCAACTTCACCCCCTCTCAGCCCCTAAAGGGCCCATTTCAATGCCAAAAGATTAGCAAATTCCGGTAATCATAGCCACACAGGTAGAAACCGCACTCTCCAAACCTAAGAACACAGCATCTATGGGACCAGATGACATCCCAGGCTGTGTACTACATGAACTACAAAATGAACTGGCACCTCACCTAAGTGTCATAGGTTCATAGGTTCGTACTAGGCTATCTGCCCTAGGGCATTTATAAGCCTAGCCAGAGTGTGTGTGGCTTTCACCACCCCTTAGGATGAGAATACTATGCCCATTTAGGGTTTAGTTTACTGTGCCTCTGTCTAGTAGTGACACAGAGATGACCCCCGGGGTAAACCTACGATCTCCCATCCACTCGTCAAGATTTCTCTTGAATAGGGTTAGTGAGGGGCTCTGCCTAACATGGACTGGGATTCTGTTCCAGAGTGTAGGGAGCCTCTGGGTTATGAATCTGTCCCTCCAGCATGTCCTATTTATCTCTGTGTTGAGGTTCAAGTCTCTTGCTCTCATGGCTCTGATGGATTTGGATTTTCTGAGGTGGAGCATGTCCATTAATCCCGGACTGGACATGGCCTTGTACGTCAGGCACAGATCACCTCTGTGTAGGCGGTAAGCGACTGAATAGAGCTGGAGTTTCTTCAGCCGGGCAGCATATGACATATGTTTGAGACCCTTTATCCTCTTGGTGAGGAACTTTTGGGGTTTTTCCAACTGCTGCAAGTGTCGGGTAAAATACATCTCAAATGGGGCATTGTACTCAATCATTGGCCTGATAAGAGAAGAGTACAGGGGCGCAATGACCTCTCTTGATCTAGATGTGAATCCCTTCATGATAAGGTGGGCAATATAGAAGGCCTTCCTAACCACTTTGGCAATGTGAGTGTCAAATGAGAGGTTACTGTCAACTTGGGTCCCTAGGTCCCTGATTACCTCTTCTGTACTTAATGGATTATCTCCTATGTGGTAATTTGTGGGTACCTTGTTTTTCCCAAAGGGTATGACTATACATTTTTTGGTGTTCAGCTTAAGGCCATGGCTCTGGCACCAATTATCCATTTCTATGAGGCCTCTCTGAAGGATGCTTGTGCCCGTTGGAGTATCGATTATGGCGCCCAGTTTGCAGTCATCTGCAAACTTTGTCAGCCACAATCCTCCTATGTTTGCCTGCACCTCAGAAAAATAAATGCTGAACAAGAGGGGTCCCAGGACTGAGCCCTGTGGAACACCGCTTGTGATTGGCTTAGAGTCTGACATGGCTCCAGCAACTCTGACCCTGTGGGTTCTGTCCTTGAGCCAGTTTGCAACCCATCTTGTGACATATGGGTTTACATTTAAGCTGGTGAGTTTATCTATGATGCCCGAGTGGGGTATTGTGTCGAAGGCTTTTGCAAGGTCAAGGTAGGCTGTGTGAACTGCCTTACCCTCATCAATGGCCTTAGTGACTGTTTCAAAAAAGTCGACCAAGTTCAAAAGGCAGGATCTGCCCTTGACAAAGCCATGTCATGTTTAATCATAGCCTTATGTTTAATCATAGCCTCACCTCTGGCTTCATGCCCACTGAGCGGTGTACAGCTACAGTTATCCCACTCCACAAGGGGGGATCCACCTTGGATCCTGGGAACTACTGTCCCATCAGTTTGATGGGCCTGATCTGCAAGGGTATGGAACGCATTATCATGGAACTTATAAGCAAAGACATTGGCAACCTTCAAACACTGGACCCCACCCAGTTTGGGTTTGTGAAGGGCCGATCTTGTCTCCTGAACCTGATTGACTTCTTTGAATCAGTCTCCAGAGCTGTGGATGAGGGTAAGGCGGTCCACACAGCCTATCTGGACCTTGCCAAGGCCTTTGACACCATCCCCTACTCTGGAATCATAGATAAACTTACTAAGCTAGGCATAAATCCCTACATCACTTGATGGGTTGCCAACTGGCTTACTGACTGAACCCACACTGTAAAAGTAGCAGACTCCAAATCCAGCTCCAGACACGTAACAAGTGGAGTATCTCAAGGTTCAGTCCTGGGACCCCTCTTGTTTGGCATCTACTTCTCTAAAGTACAGGTCAACACTAAGGGACTCTGGCTAACAAAGTTTGCAGATGACTGCAAACTGGGAGCCATTACTGAATCCCCAAATTATGTGGATATTTTGCAAAAGGTCTTTCCAAAAACAGATGCTTGGTGCCAGAGCCATGGGCTCAAGTTTAATGCCAAGAAATGTATAGTTATCCCCTTTGGGAAAAAACATGTACCCATGAATTACCACATAGGTGGCAGTACACTAAACACCAAAAGTGTGATGAGAGACGTAGGGACACAGGTGGACAGTGGTCTCACCTTTGATATCCATATCGCCACAACAGTCAGGAAATCCTTCTATGTGGCATACCTCATCACTAAGGGCTTTTCATCCAGCAAAAAAGGAAGTCATTGTCCCACTGTACTCATCCCTCATTAGATCCATTATAGAGTACAATGCCCCATTTGGTATGTACCTCACAAGACATCTGTAACAGCTTGAAAGGCTGCAGAAATACCTCCCTAAAAGAATCACAGGCCTAAAGCAGATGCCCTATGCTGACCGTGTAAAAAACTCCAGCTATACTCTGTGGCATTTCATCTACTCAGAGGTGATCTCTGCTTAACATACAAGGCCATGTCAAACCCTGAGCTGTTGGACATGCTCCACTTAATGAAATCCCAATCCCTCAGAGCCACACACTCCAGGAATCTAAACCTTGTCATCACAATGAACAAAACATGCTGGAGGGATAGGTTCCTGACCCAGAGACTCCCCATACTCTGAAATAGACTGCCCATACATGTCAAGCAGAGTGCCTCTTTGGCCCTCTTCAAAAGGAACCTTGGCGATTGGATAGGAGATAGGAAATTCACCCCGGGGATCACGTCAGTCGCCCTGCTAGATAGGGGTCTAGGAAAGTAAATATTGTGGGAAGAAATATCCAGGGAATTGTTATGGCTAGGCTTGTATAGGCCCTAGAACCGATAGCCTAGTACCAACCTATGAACCTATGAAACTTGCCATTGTATTCCCTTGCCTGAGCTCTGTGTATGCATATGCAAATGTTTTATAACTACAACTATACCAATATGATGTTATTGATGACACACATTTAAATAAGTTGTATATTCACTCCATCAGTAATAAAACTCCTTTTATATACATGTTTTCCATCTGTTACTTATTTTGGAAGCTGTGTTACTATCTAGTTTCCTTCTTGTAAGTATAGGTTCATAGATTAGTACTAGACAAACTGCCCTTGTTGGCTGTTTCAAGCCTAAATAATTTCCACCGGTGGGAATATAGGTTCATTTAACCAGAGTGATAAAATGTTGTGACCAGCAGGATTCTGGATTTTTAATTTTCAAACACAGAGTAAGTGCTTGTGCTAAGTAGTGAGTAAGGCCATCTTTAAAACTGAATGTTTTACCTAATGAGTCTAAATACAGGCTTTTCATCCCATAGCTTGTGCATCATGCCATTACTCATGTCTTGCAGAAGTTGGCTGAATTGGGTTCTCTGCACTCACCTGACAGGTTGTGTCACCCCTGTGTACCATCTGGGAGCACAATATCCTGTATACCAACTAAAGAGATTCTATCAGCTCATCCAGTGCAGGATGTTCAGCATGGGTAGCCTTCACACGCACCATCATGATGATGATTGATGACATCTGTCTCCAGAAGTGCTGTTTCACTTATCTAAATACAAAATAGTATAGTACTCTTCAATGAGTGAACAAAATATTGACATCTGTAATGCTGACATAAAGTCATCAAAAAATGGAGTATCTACAGCTAATGTGCATGTTCCAAGGATAAATCTCAGAGCAGGCAAAACCAAAAGCATGACTCCCACACCCCCTGCTAATTATATATATACTTACTCTAATAGTTCCGCTGTGGCGACCCCTTACCAGGAAAAGCTGAAAGACAAACAACAACAACTCTAAAAGCACACAATCATAAGGATGAAGGCATATTCCCCTCCCTGGTGATTATTGATCTCACATACATCAATCATCTGTTCACCAAACATATGTCGACAAATGCACATTCCATTGAAAAGTATATAAGCTATATATATATAAATCTATTTTGACTTAATATACCGTAATAAAATGGCCTGTGACTAATGTCATGGTTCACATTGTTATTGTTTAGTATGTGTTCTTATGACAAGGCCTAAGTTTGATGTCTCTAAGGTTGTTTGCTATTTTTTGAACAGCATTGCTGCTTAGCAATGTTTAATTCTGTTTCAGTTGTTAAATAGGAATCGTGCTTTATGCCCAAAGTTCCATGGCAGAGAATGACAGAGCAGTCTACTTAAGGATGTCCGTTTATGTTAAGTAAGCAGATACCAATGGCAGACATTCATGACTTGGGCAGCTAACCTTGCTGTTTTGAAATTTCATTTCAGTCATTAATCATATTAAGAGACAAAGCCTGACATGGGAGCCTATAGTACATTCTTCTGATCTGATGTTTATTCAAGGAATGTTTAGAATCCAAGCAACATCTTAAGTTACCTGCTGTATGGTAATGTACTATGTTGGTAACTGCCTCCTTCCTCAGTGGTAGAAGAAGGGCATAGCTAATATTAGCATTAAACCTTGTGGTACATATAAAACTTACCTCTCCTGGTCATACTGGTGACTGTTATGCCATGTGGGTAGGTTATATGGATTGTGAGATGCATATGTTAGCTCTTGAACTGTCCCTTAATCATTCACATGGCTTCCTTAAATGTTTTTGGAAGTAACTGGTATAGAGGATCAAAACTTGGCATTACTGTCTGATGGCCTTAATTTGAATATTGGCCAGGCACTGAACTGGTTTGCTGTATATGCAGATGGTGCTCACAAGCTATACATCTGCCTTTGGAAATGCTGCTACATATGCTTCAGCTACTGGATATGCAGACAGATGTCAACTGTTCATAGTCTTCACCTCAGTTCATTCTACATAATGTGTTAGGGATATAAAGCAGGCTGGATTAGAGTTTAGGTAGTTCATTTATTGTTGGTATGTATTGTCCAGTTGTCACCAATTCTGATTGCAGTCACATTTTTTTGTAATTATAGGTATTATAAAGGCCAAAATGAGGCTCCTTGGCCCTGACAAATATTTATCTAATCTGTGACCACCTCACAGATTTATTATTAAGTCTAGGTTTAAAGGTAGCCAGAGTGTTACTCTGTTTGATATGCAGAAGGAGTATTTCCAGATACAGGGAATAAATTGGGATTTAATGGGTCATGCACAAAATCAAAATGAGAGTGAAGAAAGAAGCATCTTTCATGGAGAAATGATATTATCTGAAAATACTTTGTACACACAAAAAAATTTGAGTCAAAGGGTCATCTAATGAGTTAAATCATGAGAAAGTCATTCTGTTATCATTACAGTTAACAATGTTTTAGCAATTAGAGGACTCAAAGTGTGTATGTCATCTTCTCTGCATAGTTAAATGCCAGTGATCCATTTTCAGAGAGGCAGAAATAAACTAATCTGGTATGGTTGCTATTAATTAATCATGCTGCCTGGGATGAGAACAATTTTGTGTCAGCAATTTTGACTCCAAACCTGTACTATCATATTCAGCTAAAATACAGGAGTATCTGTAAAGGGTTGCCCCTCAGTGTTTTTAGCACAGGTTCATATGATGCTATCATGATTTGTATTATGGTGTAAGACCTTAATGATGTGAATTTTAACATTTTTATAAGGCTCCCAGATAGAATGATTTCTCTTCAGAGTTTGATAAAGGCCTAAAGATTTGATTTCTTTCTGTTGGTACAAGTGATGAATGCAGATATTAAAGGTGAGGCCTCACCATCACCCTTGAAAGAATCTGGGTATTCTGAAGCAGAACAAAACCCATTAGTTGAAGACCTCTTGTGACAATAGCTATTGATAGCAATGATTGCAAGTTACTTATATTGGTCCTTAGAACTTGTCATGAAAATGCTATAAATATGTTATGAGTACCTCAGTCAGTGGTGTTTTATTTAGAGTAGAATTATATTTACAACTATACAGATGGAACATCTGCTACCTCAGTATACCTCAGTATTCAGCCCTTTCATGTATAGCAGCAGTGTTTTTAGGGATGATGCCTAGTCTGCTTTTGATCTTTTTTCATGGGACTTTCTGGGGAAGCACTGAAGATTGTTGGATTCTTGATAGCATTTATAAAACCATTAATATAATTTTATTGTCTGATTTGCACAATGTGAGGTGTTGGGAGCCTTTCTGAACTTGCATTTATCTTATATCAAATAGTACTTTTTCCACCACGATACTGCTTCAGATATATAATTTCTGTACATGAGAAAGCCTGCCTTTTAACACTGTACTCATACCTCAGTCCTTGATCTGTTATGTCTAAAACAGATTACTTCAGTAAGCCTTGTCAAAGCTGTAAAAACAGTTTTGAACATAATGCTACTTATATATTGAAATATGCTCCAAGGAAATGCTTGTCTGGCTTGTCAGTTACTGTATAAGTTTCAGACATAACAATACTCATATACTGACATATATACCATGGAAACACGTCTGATGATCTCGTTCGTCAGTCATAGCTCATTCTACTCATTTTGTACTGTTCTTTGAACACCACTTTCCCTTAAGTCCATTCAGTTTTAATTACAAATAACTGCT
The DNA here is from genome assembly GCF_019279795.1 of Protopterus annectens. NCBI lineage: Eukaryota > Metazoa > Chordata > Ceratodontiformes > Protopteridae > Protopterus > Protopterus annectens. The sequence continues at coordinate 15,804,120 of NC_056731.1, forward strand.
GGTGGTGAGAGTTATTTGTGACTTGCTGTAATATGTGAGAGGAGCTCATAATTTGATTGAAAGCCTGGAGGATGTGAAGTGCGTTATGTCAATTACCACTAAGGATTTTAAATTCCAAAGCGAGTGATGATATATTATCTTTGGCAGCCTTGTCTGGCAAGCCAATTCTCGTAAGCATGCCTTGTGACAATGCTGCAGACTTGTATAAGAGAGACGATGCCACACAGGTGACCTCTGTTCTTTCAGTGTGAATCAGTAGTAAGCAGTACTGAGCCTGTAAATGGCTCTACAAAACCAGTATGGATTGTTGCTACAGTACAGGCAGCCCTTCTCAAGTGTGCAAGGAAGCATTTGTTAGGGAATTCTGGACTCTATGGCATTCCTTACAGTCTTTGTAACAAATCTTTAGTTTTCCTACTCACTCCAAGCCACCATATTATCTTATGAATTTGAGGCTAGTTTCAGAGGCCTTAAGGGTCACTTACATATGGTGTCCTGCAATGTAGTAGGTGACTTAAGTAGATCTGCCACTCTCCGGCCACAAATTAAAGTTCCATTATATGATGGTGCATCCTTTCTGGATGCAAATGCAGTGTAAAATGAATCATAGACTTTAATCAATCTAGTTGACAATGTTATATATTTGTAACAGTATTTTTGGTTTGTTTTTGAATATGTGTATCGGTCATAATTGACATCTGCTCAGCTTTCATCATGCAGAGAGCATCACATGGAGCTGTAACCAGCCCTTGTGGTTTTTCACATGGTAGCTTTTTTCCCATTTTATAAGAACTACCATGCTGCATATCCTATCACATCCAATAGGACAGGAGCACACTCCATGATATAAGTGACCAGTACTAAACTGGTTTGTAGCTACTAGGGATAAACCATTTCCTAGATTAATAGTAGATACTAGTAGTTGGCTAATCCAGTAAAAACACAAAATCTGATTTCACACAAATACTAATCAAACTTTTGTACTCCCCAAATCAGTCAAAGGGCTTATCTGACAACCTGGGCATAATTACATTTAGTTAAAAGTTAACAATTATTTAGTTAAATATTAACCAGATTCACTACATCTTATTACAACAGCTCAGATACATGTACACTCATTAATGTAACACACACATTCAAATTTGATCTTTTAGAAGCTGATATGACAATGTTTTTTTCTTCTTTTTTTTTTTTTTCTTTTATAGGTTCATAGGTTGGTATTAGGCTGTCAGCCCTAAGACCTATACAAGCCTAGCCATAACAATTCCCTGGCTATTTCTTCCCACACTATTTACTTCCCTGGACCCCTGTCTAGCAGGGCGACTGATGTAATCCCCGGGGTGAATTTCCTTTCTCCCATCCAATCCTTTTGAAGAGGGCCAAAGAGGCGCTCTGCTTGACATGTATGGGCAGTCTATTCCAGAGTTTGGGGAGTCTCTGGGTCAGGAACCTATCCCTCCAGCATGTTTTGTTTATTGTGATGACTAGGTTTAGATTCCTGGAGCCTGTGGCTCTGAGGGATTGGGATTTCTTTAAGTGTAGCATGTCCAACAGCTGTGGGTTTGACATGGCCTTGTATTGCCTCTGAGTAGACAAAATGTGACAGAGTATAGCTGGAGTTTTTTAAGGCGGTCAGTGTAGGGCATCTGCTTTAGGCCTGTGATTCTTTTAGTGAGGTATTTTTGCAGCCTTTCCAGTTGTTGTAGATGTCTTGAGAGGTACATACCAAATGGGACGTTATATTCTATAATGGGTCTAATGAGGGATGAGTAAAGTGGGATAATGACCTCCTTTTTTTCTGGATGAAAAGCCCTTAGTGATGAGGTGTGCCACATAGAAGGATTTCCTGACTGTTGCGGCGATGTGGTTATCGAAGGTGAGACTGCTGTCCACCTGTGTCCCTAAGTCTCTTATCACACTTTTGGTGTTTAGTGTACTGTCACCTATGTGGTAATTCACTGGTGCATGTTTTTTCCCAAAGGGGATAACTATACATTTCTTGGCATTGAGCTTGAGCCCATGGCTCTGGCACCAAGCATCTGTTTCTGTAAGGCCCTTTTGTAGAGTATCCACATAATTTGGGGATTCAATAATGGCTCCCAGTTTGCAGTCATTTGCGAACTTTGTTAGCCAGAGTCCCTTAGTGTTGGCCTGTACTTCAGAGAAGTAGATGCCAAACAAGAGGGGTCCCAGGACTGAACCCTGAGGTGCTCCACTTGTCACTTGTCTGAAGATGGATTTAGAGTCAGCTACTTTTACAGTGTGGGTTCTGTCAGTAAGCCAGTTGGCAACCCATCGAGTGATGTAGGGATTAATGCCCAGCTTAGTAAGTCTTTCTATGATTCCAGAGTGGGGGATGGTGTTGAAGGCCTTGACAAGGTCCAGATAGGCTGTGTGGACCGCCTTACCCTTGTCCACAGCTCTGGAGACTGATTTGAAGAAATCAATCAGGTTCAGGAGACAAGATCAGCCCTTCACAAACCCAAACTGGGTGGGGTCCAGTGTTTGATGGTTGCCAATGTCTTTGTTTATGAGTTCCATGATAATATGTTCCATGGCCTCAGGCTTGTCAGACTGATGGGGCGATAGTTCCTGGGATCTAAGGTGGATCTCCCCTTATGGAGTGGAATAACTGTAGCTGTGTGCCACTCAGTGGGCACAAAGCCTGAGGTGAGGCTATGATTAAATATGACACTTAGGTGAGGTGCCAGTTCATTTTGTAGTTCATGTAATACACAGCCCGGGATGTCATCTGGTCCCATGGATGCTTTATTCTTAGCTTTGGAGAGTGCCTTTTTACCTATGTAGCCGCTATTACCGGAATTTGGTAATCTTCCAGTATTGAGATGGGCCGTTTAGGGGTGAGAGGGGGGTGAAGTTGGCACTAAATCGGTCTGCCAGGATATTGGCAATATCCTTGGGATCAGTATATTTAATGACATTCTGTTGTAGCTCAGAGCAGATCTGAGCATTGCCATTTAGATTCTTGACATAGTTATAGAATGCCTTGTGGTTGTCTTTGGAATATTTGGCAATTTTATTTTCATAACTAGCTTTGGAGGATTTTATGATAATAATCCCACAGAAATTGCTGCAGTTAATCTAACTCTTCACTGACCCGATTCAAGCGCAACCTGGATCCCATGTCCCTCATGGACAGGGGTAGCTGGTGTTTATCATAGACCTGCTCTGCAAATTACATCCATCTAACCAAGGACAATTGAGGCAACTCAGGATTAACATGGCTAGGCTTGTAAGTACTCTAGGGCTGCTGGTCTAGAAACCTCCTATGAACCTAAAGAGTGAGTAAACTTGCATGACTTCTTGGAAGTGGTTGATTTACTAGCATCAACATTGAAAACAGATTGAGTAGTCTCTTCTTTTGCAATAACTTGAGTCAATTTTACATTTTTTGCAAAAGTATTATGTTTATTTAAAAACATATTATTTATGTATCATATACATTTATACTTTGTTAAGCAAGTCAGTCCCACTAGGCTAGTAGCCTCTTTTCAGGTGAGACCCGAAGTGGCATTTATACTACTAGGGGAAATTTGGTGACGGCATCAGGGAACTTCCTCTACTCTTTTTGATAGGAGTCATGGGATCTTTTACATCCACCTGAGCTACCACCAAATCAGGGATACTGGGCATCTGCAAGCAATATAGTTAGGAGTACAGCACCTCCCTTATACTGCACTTCAATGGCAGCAATTGAGCTACTTGGTGTGGGAATAAAACCCACAACCTTTTACATCAAAGATGAGTGGATAGCCAAATGGCTCAGTGACAGAACCCAGGAGGTCAAAATAGACAAGGCCACCTCCACCAAGAGGCCCGTCACAGGCACAGTCTCCAGAGCTCGGTACTGGGCCTGCTCTTTTTTTTTTTGGCATCTATTTCTCTGAAGTGGAAGCAAATTCTGAAGTTTTATGGCTGACTAAGTTTGCAGACATATGCAATCTGGGGGTTATCACTGACTCCCCTGTAGTCACTAGCATTCTTCAGCAAGGCCTATCTTTGACTAACAAATGGTGCCAAAGCCACTGTCTTAAACTCAATGTTAAGAAATGCATAAGTGTACCCTTTGGGAAGTCAACCATTCTGGCTAATTACTATGTTGATAATATGCACCTAAGGGTAGACCTTGTGGACAGGGATCTGGGTATGGACATAGACGGGAGGTTTACCTTTGACCACCATGTGGCCACAGTGGTGAGGAAATCTTTTTATGTTGTGCAGCTTATAAGTAAGGGTATGGTATCTAGGTTCAAAAGGCGATTATCCCACTGTACTCAGCCCTTATCTGACCAATCATAGAGTACAGTGCTCCTTTAGCCATGTACCTGAACAGGCATATGCAGCAACTATAGTGATCTCAGAGGTTTAGAATACAAAGTGTAAGAACCCTGCCTTATTCAGAGTGGCTTAAACCCTTTCCCTCTATTCAGTCTTCTATAGATTGCTAAGGAGTGATCTTTGCCTGGCTTACAAGGCATCCACAAACCCCACACTTATGTATCTCCTGCATATTTGCAAGTCAAACAGTACCAGAAATGCAAGGTCTAGGGACCTGAATTTTTTTTCTGTGATTTAAACAGAACATGCTGGAGAGACAGATACTTGTCTTAGAGACTTTCCTTCCTATGGAATAGGCTTCCCATCCATGTGAAGCTCAGGTCTTCTATTACCCAATTTAAGTGCAATCTAGACCAGTGGATGGAGAACAGGAAATTTACATCATGCCTGACACCGATGTTCCCTATGGACAGAGGTAGCTTAGAAATGCCTGGCCCATAATGTCCTGTTTGGATGTAGGACATTATTTTTCTTTCAGGAAGATTTGGATGTTCTTAGAAAGGTGATGGTGTTTAAACATTTATATTATGGACCACTGGATGGGATGGAAGATTGAACCACAAACTTATGAGAGCTGAAGCATAAACTGTTTTGCTTGAATGTCTGAATTTAATTCAGTTGTAATTATGATACAATAAAATGAGCACACAAACAAACTTGAAAATATAATTAATTGTAAGTATGTAAACATATCAGAGCAGCTTTAACAAGCCATAGCTGTATTGTACAGGTCATCATTTTTTTTCATTATAGTTTATAACTGTCAATATATATTGCTTATGCATTTAAATAGTCTGGTTATTTTGTTTTCCTTCTCCTGCTTGGCAGTATACCTTGCTGTGCTTTTGCAAAGATCTATCAGCAAGCTGCAAATTGTTGACCAACTAAAGTTTTCAAAGTATGTACCTACATTCTATGTGAGAAAATTAAAGTAACTTTACCAGGTCAGATTTGCAAATGAATCTTCTCACCTTTGCTTACTCTCTGGTTATTTGATAAGCATAAAATAGTTAACAGACTGCTTGCCTAGCATTTACCTATGAACCTAAGAAAGCATGTACTTGGGTGTCATGTGCTTTGCATATTTAATAAAACATAGTGTTGCACTAAGATTATACAGCTCCATGTGATGTACACCAATGCTCATGAATGTGATCCGCCTTCCTTTTGCAGGATTGATGGATTAGTACTTTTTGTCTGGGTACATTGTTTTGACTTCATGTTTATGAACAGGATTACAGTTTTCCAGTGATACCCTTTTAACCTGTAATGTATACAGTGCTCATTGTCGAGTGGTACCACTATTATGCTTCCATTTAGTTTACATGTAGAAAGGTCATTGTCCAGAGGTACAGCCATTCTGCCTCCCTTAATATATATAGCATGCTCATTTTCAAGGTGTAACCCCACCTGATTAAATTTCCATGCTGCCTCCTGTCGAGGGCTCACCCCCGCCATCCATTTCACATAAAGTAGAGCACAGAGCTTGTTTTCCAAGAGAATACTCATTTGCTGCATTGCTCTAAATAGTGCAGTTTGTGTTATGCTAAATCACCTTGGTTCATCATGCTACTGTTCAGACAGGTTCATAAATATGCTGCTTTATGCAGCAGCCTTGCATGCTGCCATGTCACAATGGTGCAATATGCTTTCTATAAACCATTTTAACCTTGAGGTATGCAGGTGTGCCAGCAGAGTTCACCTACTGGAAAGGGGAGGAGTGTCTGCAGTTGGGACAGTATCTTCAACAGCCTCTCACTAACCAACAAATAATTCTGAGGCACACGTAGCGAGAGAGGGCTTACAACAGAAAGAAATCTGGACAAAGCCCAAAATAGTAGGGGGTTAAAGGCACAAAAATAGGGACAGATTTTTAATATTGCTCTTATAAACTTAGATAGTAGCTAGAATAACAACAGTTGTGTTAGTATGCATTTTCTGATGGACATGAAGTCTGAAACTCAAATGTACATCATTATTAAGTGACTTAAATCCTCAGTGATTTGTCAGAAAAGCATAGATGTTATGAGGAACAGACCAAAAATATGAGGCAAAAATCTGGACAGTCTGCAAAAATCGGGACAGTTGAGAGGTATGGGCCAGAATAGTAGGTGTCTACAAAAGCATTATAGCATATAGTCAGCCTGACATTATGCAGTCCTTACCTTTAGAAAAATTCCTAAAATTCCATTCCTAAAATGGAAGTATAGCATAGAATCCTCATATAAATTCCACAGTACTGTACTGTACTGTACTGTACTATACAGTGCAAATCTGCATCAATGAATTGCAGTGATTTTTCATATGCACTAGTACTAGTGGTGGGATTTCAATGAATCACACTATCCTACTATCAGCTAATAATGGACAACTCCCAGTTTTGCTACAAGACCTTCCTGAATCCCACCCCTGTAGCTGTGCTGTGCTGTGATGTCACAAGTGTATCCTAGCAGCAAACCAAAGTGACAAAATGTGCAGCTCTCATTTTAGAATGGAATGATTTACTTTACACCTACTGAATGAGCTGTAACAGATGACTATCAGATATTTATACAATATTTATACACATGCTTAACACAATAAATTATTGGAGGGGCAGGCAAATTTTAAATGAAAGCAGTAATCCTAAGTATTCATGTAAGCTCTTGCATTGCAATTTAATTGCCCCGGACAACTCAGATTCACAACCATTTCTGCTAGTATAGTGTTACTATTTACAAACTCATAGTGATAAATCTTGCTTAAGATGCATTTTTCTTCTAAGAAGTCTTTCTTAAACTCTTTAATGCACTTTTGGAATTAAATCATAAATTCCTATAAACAGCTGGAAAGTTCAGTAAAAATGGCTCAGTACAAAGAAAATGAGAATGTTTTCTTTTTTTTTGTTTGAATCCATATAGATTCCTCAGTAATTTAATCTATTTTTTTTACATTATCTTTAACTGTAGCTTATCAAATTTTTATTTGGTTCTTGTACAACTGTAGAAAATATATTTCCTACCCCTGGTTCATATTGCAATATATTCCTATAAGTTCTACAATACTCTAAACTACTGCTCTTAAATCATTAATGTGGTGTATATTTCAGGGAAGAAAAAATAAAATTATTAGGCCAAATAATTAAATGACGTGATCGGTACTAGCAAAAAGAAGATTTGAGTTACAAACTAAATAAAATTCTTACGATTTTAAATCCTACCCTTCAGTCAACATTCCTCATAGTTGCATCTTGTGATACACCTGGGAGAAGATTACTAGCGAAGGGACTTACAGAATTTTCTTTTTCTATCCTGTCAAAGTGTTCGCAGTCTAGAAAAACATTTGCTTGCCCTACTGTCTATAATGATTACACACATCAGACTGATCATAGTTATAGATAATGAAGTGATGTGTACTGCACATGTGGAGATGTGAACAGATAAGACCATATCCCGAAAGGCCATAGCATACCTACTCTCCTTCTACTGCGCTCTTGACTTGACCATTGAAGCAGTATGTGTGCCATTATAGTAAAGCATGTATTAAAATCAGATTTCCATGGTCTCAATGAATTAAAATGGAATAAAGTAATACTTATGTTCTGAACTTAATTATCTTAAGATGTTCTAAGGTCTTGCATAAACCTAGTTGAACTACAGTCTTGTATGAAGACGAAAGCGCTCATCTGTGGATTTGTATAAACGTTTATTGTCTCTACTGGTGGCCTGGAACTCTTTTATTTCGATTTTCAGTGGTTTCTGTGGATTATTGTGAGTTTTAAAGAGCCATATACATTTATTTTCTTAATGACTTTAATTTTTATAGCTTTATTGATTTCAAGCAGCCACTGTAAAATTGACAATTGCTGACATTATTCTACAGTTAAGAAAATCATCATGGATGTAATGTAGTTCAACATTATGTCTTAGAAACTGGGAATGCATTTTAAAGCATTACACAGCACTTACTTATTACTCAGCAATGTTCTGTTTGCTCCCATAACCAGCCTTGAAAGTGGCAGTCTTACCGATTTCTTTGTCTCAATTCCCTGTTATCATAAATAGTTCAGATTGGCACCAAAGAATATTCATTGGATAATATGTTAATGCTATCTGGAAAAGAAATAACTCAGAAGCAGGTCACATACATAACAAAAGTCTTGTAAAAAAGAAAAGACAGAAAAAGCAGGTAAATATAGTCAGTTTTTTGGCCAGATGGCCTGATCAGTCAGAAACAATGTCTATTACATGTTCATCATGTTTATAACTGGTTTTGCATGACTGGATTTTACAAAGGTGGGTATACAGCCAGCTTGTCTGCAGTGAAACTGCACATCAATAACTCAATCACACAAAAAAACTTATTAGATTTACACTGGTCAGGATCAAATTAATGGCGATTGTCACCTAGTCTTAAAATCAGTACCTGATTTGTCTATTTTTGTATGTGTGTGTGTGTGTGTGTGTGTGTGTGTGTGTGTGTGTGTGTGCGTGTGTGTGTGTGTGTGTGTGTGTGTGTGTGTGACTGTGTATTTATTTACAGTTTCTGTAATGCCTCCTGGGTTTAGGGTGCATTTTCACTAGTGAACCAGGGAGTGGAAAAACTTCACATTTAAGCCACAATAGCCATAGCCAAATACAGTAAAGTCCCAAGTCACCAAGTACAGGAAGTAAAAAAAAATTACACATAATTAAATCATTTAAAAATAAATAAAAAGTAATTGTTCCACAGTACTGCACTGTGAATATAACTCAAGTAAACTATACACCTGCAGGTGACAGCATGATAATAGATAGATAATAGATAAATAATAGAAATTGCACTAGCTTAAAGATCTCAGCAGGGTCATGCAGATCTTTTCAAAATTAGTTGTTAAGCAGAGCCTGTCAATAAGCAGATGTGTGGCTGTTTGTAATTTTATCATGGAAGAATAAGACACACATTTTATTAATTTCTTTTTTAAATTGTAAGCAGTAGAGATATACATTGATGTTACAGTTTTCTAGCTGGCTATTTTCAAACCATATTAATAAGGAAAAACAGGCCATAAGCCTCTAATAAGAAGTCCAAACAGAATTCCTGAAACATCTTAATAACTAAAAAAGCCAGGAAAAAAGTTAAACATAGGAGCAGTCATTGAATCTCCAAATACTCACTTAGCCATCCTGCAGGAAGGTTTGTTCCAAATAAATAACTGGTGCCTACATCATGAGCTGAAACTGAATGCCAGAAATACATTATTGTATCCTTAGTGAAGGAATTTACACTAGAAAACTGCCACATTTACAATACATCCCTAAGACCTGACCCAGCTGTTCAGGATCTGGGAACTTATGTGGACAGTTATCTAACTTTTGACCAATGTGTGTCCATTGTTGTAAGAAAGTCCTATATTGCACAGCTTATAAACAAAGGGATTGTGTCTAAATCTAGGGATGTCACTATCCCCCTTAACTCAGCTCTGTATAGGCCAATTACTGAATAAAATGCCTTTTTTGGCAGATACATGCAACAGCTGGAACTCCCAGAGAGATACCTTACTAAAACAATACAAAGCCTAAACAACATGGGATTAAATCGGAGGCTGTAGACTATTTATGGATATATGTGTTTAGCCTTATAAATACTGTTTGCCTGGAGTATGCTGTCTTTACTGTTATAACTAGTTTTCTAAAAGGTGTCATTCATTGGTCCTTCGAGTCCCACTTTCTATTTCTCCTAGTTTCAGTCATAGACTTATTCAAGGTGCAAGTTATTTAAAGCCTTTAAAAATGAGCTTTGTGTGCTGAAAATTATGGTTCCTTAAGTGAAAAACTTTTTTGTGTTAGCTTGCATATGCACACATGCAACACTTTGATTCACTATAGCAGCTGACATGTAAATAAGTGGCCTTTCCAAAAAGATTTTCCAATATAGAGACCTAGTTCAAGGCTCCAGACAGCACCACTGCATTACCAGGCTATAATTTATACCACACCTTTCGGCAACCTAGCCTGGACCGAAACACTAAAGGCGGAGGTGTGTCCATATTCATTAAGGATATCCACACCTCCAGGCTAGTTGCTCAACATAATGCAACCAAAATTATCCAAATGCAACTAACACTGGGCAAGACTGCAATCCAGGTTGTAGCTTGTTACAGATCCCCCACCATGCCCCAGGATTCCCACTCTTCATTTCTTAAGATACTGGAAAATATTAAGGTACAACCCAATACCTTAATTATGGGTGATTTCAACTACCCCACCATCAGCTGAGAAAACTACTCATGTACCAACTCATTCACTCAACGTTTTCTGGAATTCATAAATTCCAATGCCTTGGATCAGCTTGTCCACACCCCCACCAGGCGCAGAAATATCCTGGACCTGGTCATTACCAATATGGGTAACCAGTGTTCCATGCCAGAGGTCAAATCCTCGCTGGTCATATCTGTCCACAAGCTAATCACCCTAGACATCCATATCCCACCCCACCCCCCATTAAGGAAATCACCATCAAAAACTACTCCAAAGACAACTTCATGCTTCTTAAGACAGAAGTGGCAAACTTCACGACACCCATGCAGATGGAAAATAGAGGTATGACTGCTAAATCAAATGCACTGTATAAGCACATACACCATTGCATGGTGCATGCCATCCCCAACAGAACCAAGACACTATCCTCCAAAAAAAGGAAGCCAATCTGGTGGCCCCCTGCCATAAACAAACTCTACAACAGAAGGAAGAAGCTGTTGCAAAAAAGAGTAAAATCCCAAGATTGGAGGAACTCCCTGGTCAGCCTCAGCAAGAAGCTGAGATTCCACATAAAATCCTCCAAAGCCAGTTATGAAAATAAAATTGCCAATGATTCCAAAGACAACAAAGCATTCTACCGCTATGTCAAGAATCTCAATGGCAACACTCAGATCTGCTCTGAGCTACAGCACTATGGCACTTAATATACAGAACCAACTGATATTGCCAACCAGATAGGTTCAGTGCTAACTTTACCCCCCTCTCACCCTCCAAAGGGCCCATCTTAATACCAGAAGAATGGAAAGCCCCTGTAATCACGGATGAATAAGTAAAGACTGCACTCTCCAAAGCCAAGAACACAGCATCCATGGGACCAGACAACATCCCAGGCTGCATAGTGCACGAACTACAGAATGAACTGGCACCTCACCTAAGTACCATGTTCAATCATAGCCTCACCTCAGGCTATGTGCCTACTGAATGGCGCACAGCGATGGTTATCCCACTCCACAAAGGGGGTGCCACCACGGACTCCAGAACCTACCACCCCATTAGCCTGATGAGCCTGGTCTGTAAGGCCGTGGAATGTTAGCATCTTAGAGCTTATAAACAAAGACATAGGTAACCTCCAAACCGTGGACCCCACTCAGTTTGGGTTTGTAAAAGGTAGATCATGTCTACTAAACCTGATTGACTTCTTTGAAGCAGTCACTAGAGCCATAGACTTGGGCAAGGAAGTGCACACAGCCTTTCTTGACCTCACCAAGGCTTTGAATACCATCCCTCACTCTGGAATTACAGATAAACTCACTAAACTGGGCATAAATCCCTATGTCACAAGATGGGTGGCTAGCTGGCTCACTGACATAACCCACACAGTAAAAGTAACCGACTCCAAGTCGACTTCAGACCAGTGATGAGTGGAGTAGGTCCTGGGTCCTCTCCTGTTCGGCATCTACTTCTCTGAAGTGCAGGCCAACACAGAAGGTCTTTGGCTAACAAAGTTCACACATGACAGAAAACTGGGAGCCATAATAGAATCACTTAATGATGTACACATTCTACAAAAGGGCCTCACAGAGACAGATGCTTGGTGTCAAAGTCATGGCCTCAAGCTCAATGCCAAGAAGTGCATTGTCATCCCCTTTGGGAAAAACATGGTACCCATGAACTACCACATAGGTGGTAGATCACTAAACACTGAAAGTGTGATGAGACCTCAGGACATAGGTGGACAGTAGTCTTTCCTTTGATAACCACATTGCCACAGTAGTCAGGAAATTCTTCTGTGTGGCATACCTCATCCCAAAAGGGTTCTCCTCTAGAAAAAAGGAGGTCATTGTTCCTCTCTACTCATCCCTCATCAGACCCATTATAGAGTACAACTCCCTGTTTGGCATGTATTTCACAAGACATCTACAGCAATTGGAAAGGCCACAGAAATACCTCACTAAGAGGATTACCAGCCTCAAACAGATGCCGTACGCAGACCATCTCAAAAAACTCCAGCTCTACTCCATCACATATTGCCTACTCAGAGGTGATCTCTGCCTAACATACAAAGCTATGTCAAACCAAGAGCTGTTGGACATGCTACACTTAAAGAAATCCCAATCTCTCCAAACCACATGATCCAGGGGCTTAAACCTTGTCACCCCAATAAACAGAACATGCTGGAGGGATAGATTCCTGTCCCAGAGACTTCCCATACTCAGGAACAAACTACCCATCTGTGTAAAGCAAAGATCCTCATTGGCCCTCTTTAAGAAAAATCTTGATGACTGGATGGGAAATAGAAAATTCACCCCGGGATCACTTCTGTGGCACTGCTTGACAGGGGCACAGGAAAATAATTTTCTTGGGTGGTGAAAGCCAGGGAACCTTTTGACTAGGCTTATATAGGCCCCAGGGCCGATAGCCTAGTACCTACCTATGAACATATGAACCTATAGATAAGCATTGAAAAAGACTTTTGAAGTTACAGACACAGAGTTTTAGAGAAGACAACCAGTTCTAATCTGCAGAAGAGCTGAGATCAGCATGATCTCATCTTATCTTTTGCACCTACCTGTGGGATATATAACGAAAGAAAGAGTAGAGTGAGATATCATACCGCATACATGATTTCTTACACTCCTAAGTTGCTTCATAGGATAGTTAAATGCTGTGCACTTACGAGGAAAGGAGATATTTTTGATAAGGGATGAAAACTTGTAGTTTTATGAAGTATAAGTGTTATGTAAACATTAGGGGTCTTTATTTTACTAGATGCATTTTGATTAACTTTTATTATCACTTGTCAATATTTTACCTTTATGTATGTATAATGTGGATGGAAAATCTTCCTGGATCCTGGCTCCAGAAAAACACTTAACCTCCACCCTGTTCTTATCCAGCCTGGTGAGGGTTGTGTCCATGTGCCTGTCAACAGAGTCATCTATTACTAAAAAAAATTACTTTGGTGGATGCAGTCTCAGTTGGGTCTTAAGGGCTTGGAATCTGCACCGCTATGACTCCTAGAGATGTGTAATGGCTATGGACATGTGGGGTGAAGTTCTTATTCTTTAGTCTGAGAATTTTAGAAGTGTTTTTTAACAAGATCAGTGCAAAAAAGTAAAAATGACAGTGATATGTTGGCCCAATAAGGTAATCTATAACAAGTGTCAAATTTCAATTGCATAGCTTTATTGAAAGTTTTAATTTGGACTATTACTAAATAGTAGCAAAAATGCAAAATACAAAGGGTCTGAATTCAGAAAGGTTAGCACTAAGTGTACACAGTAACCATTTCTGATTTGGAGACAGCCCTGTCACAGTGCTGCAACATGAAGACGTGCAGCACCACAGTGGGCTGTCACTACGGCTGTGCTGCATGATAATGAGGCAGCCTAGGGGAGAGACATATGCTAATTAACCATGTACTCTCCCCATGGATCTGCATCCAATAAGACATTTCAACAACTAAGCAATTCAGATAACCATTTGGTTGTGTAAATTAGCACATCCGCTCCAGCCTCCATTGTGGTAGAGGTAAGTGTTGGGGAGTTTACTGGTTAGGTAGTGATAGAGAGTGTGTGAGTGTGTGAGTGTGTGTGTGTGTGTGTGTGTGTGTGTGTGTGTGTGTGTGAGATGCTGCATGTGTGAGTATATGTCTGCCTGGCAGGCATCAGTAGGCATGATTAGGTAGGGGCAAGTTAGGTGTGTGTGTGTGTGTGTGTGTGTGTGTGTGTGTGTGTGTGTGTGTGTGTGTGCGTGTGTTTATGGACAGATTAATGTTGGTATGGGTGTCTGTGAATGTGATCAGGTGGGGAGGGAACTGGGTATCTGCCTGCTAGAGTGTGCTGACATACCTCCACACAGCCCTAGATTAACGAGCAAAGCCGGGGACATTGGATCAGGGTAATACTAGCCACCAGGGATGTCTTTATCTACATGGATTGGGGGAAAGCTAGCCACCAGGGATGTCTTTAAATTCATGAGTCAGGGGGAACTCTAGCCACCAGGGATGTTTTTAACTACATGGATAGGGGGAAAACTAGACATGAGGGCTGTCTTTAACTAAGCAGGTTTGGGGAACAGTAAACACCAGGGATGTCTTTAACTACTAAAGTCAAGGTGGAACACTAGACACCAGTGATTTCATTGATTATATTGTCTTGGGGGACAGGACAATAACTACATTGGCCAGTGTGAACACTGGACATTAGGGATTGCATTGAGTACATGGGTCAGGGGATAACCTCTCATGGTTTAATGGCACATACATATAATGGAGTATGGTGAGGGTCATTAAACACCAGGAATACTGTATTATATTAACAATGTTTGTCAGGAAACACAATATATGCCTGGGACTGCATTAACTACATGGGTCAGAAGTTAAAACTAGACAACAGTGATTTCCTTAACTATGTTGGTCTGGGGGCTCACTGGACACCAGGGATTTCATTAAATACATTGGTTTTGGGAGAACAGTAGACACCAGAGATTTTATTAAGTATGTGAGTCAGGGGGTACAGTAGATACCAGGGGGTGCATTTGCTATGCTGGTCAGTGGGTAGCCTCTCATGCCGTAATGGCACTTACATATCTTGAGGATGGGAGAAACTCTAGACACCAGGAATACTGTATATAGCATGCTTAAAAGACACTTAATGAAAAATAATGAAAAACATATTGCAGGAAACTTGACAATAGAGATACTGTTGAGTAGTGTGCCTTTAACACACAAAAAGGGAATCAACCCTGCACCTTTTCCACAGTAAACCTCAGCACTAAACTACTGCACTAACTGAGAAGTTAGTGTAGTAATGTTTTTCAGTATATATTGAGGATCTTATCCATTATTCCATGTCTGCAACAGTTTGTGACGTACAAGGGGGAGAGTCAGGGAACAGCAGGCATAACTCTCAACCTGTCATAGAGCAAAGCATGACAAAATCAGGAATGGATGGGATATTTTCCCTACAAAATTAGGAAGTTGCTAGTCTACTAGTTGCTAGTAGTGTTTACAATACCATGAATTGTATGAATGATGCAAGGTCTGGAACTCTAATGTCTGGCATTAATGACTGACTGAATTCATCCATGATTTCTGAAAAAAAGAAAAAGGAGACACCGGGAATGTTATAACAGCATAGGGA